>NC_134832.1:58295064-58449827 GCF_004210375.1 Tachypleus tridentatus | reverse complement strand
ACATGTTCCCCATTTCAGCTATGGGGACGTTATAATGGGACTATTCGTTGGTAAAAGAGTATCCCAAGAGTTGGCGGGGGTGGTGATGACGAGCTGTCTTCCCTATAGTCTTACACTGCTAAATTACGGACGGCTAGCGCAGATAGCCCTCATGTAGCTTTGCGCGAAACTCAAAACAAACGTTTCGTGGGCATTTCGTAATATAATATTTCATTGCAAACTTAGAAAAATTACAATATTTTTAATATTATATATGGGTTTTTTATAAGTATTAAGTTTAGAAATTTAAATATTGTAGTTATTGCATTCTATAACACTAATTCTCAAGAAATATCAAATGTAAATTCGGATAATTTCAGTGATCATTGACCATATAAAGCTTAATAAACGAAGTGGTTGGTTGTGTTCTCTAGACAGTGTATAGGTTGAAACGTTGCTCTGTACTTTATTTTAATTAAAGTTTTAATACCCATATTAGACGTCTTGAGAATACATTTTTACGAGTGGGTTTCTCGTCATCATGAATTGGTTGATTATTTAAGCTGTTTTTTGAATCGGAAAATAAGACATCCTTTTCTGACGACCACAAAAGGTTCTCACCAAGCTACTGTACTTTCTATCCCATTGAATTTTGTGATTTTTTCGATGTTCGGTTGTAACTTCTGCGTGTCATATTTTCCAGTATCTTCTCTTTTTGATTTCTTCTAAGTCAGTGTATATAGACAAATATTAAAAAAAAACACGTTTAGTTCACATCCGTCAGAAACTATGAACAGCAGAAATATCCTTTGGATTCAGCGCGGTAGAGAGCCCTAGATTTTCCGTTTCCTGTATTACAGGAAGCATTGGCTAAAGAAAATACATAACTGAGATAAGACAAGTTGTTCAGAAGTCAGGCGTCGATAAGGATAATCATTATTTAAATGTATCCGTTTTTGTTTTGTTTTTGTTATAAGATGTTCCCTCTAGTGGCAAAATATCTTAATTTTGAATTAAGCGTTTAATTTTGTTTTTGTTTTGTGTTTTTGAATTTTGCGCAGAGCTACTCGAGGGCTATCTGCGCTAGCGGTCCCTAATTTTGCAGACAAGAGGGAAGGCAGCTAGTCGTTACCACCAACCGCCAACTCTTGGGCTATTCTTTTATCAACGAGTAGTGGGATTGACCGTCACGTTATAACGCCCCCACGGCTGAAAGGGCGAACATGTTTGGTGCGACTGGGATTCAAACCCGCCACCATTAGATTACAAGTCTAACGCCTTAACCCACCTGGCCATGCCGGGCCTTAAGCGTTTAAATGTGATATGTAAAGTACGTCCGCTAGAATTGTTTCAAATTGAAGTTTTCCAGCAGAGTGACATTATTTAATCTTTGGAAAGTAAGCTTCATAGTTTAATGTTTTTATTTATTCTGTTAAGTCACGCACGAACTTTAGAAATAAAGAAATACATTTCTTTTCTCACTTTCAAACGCTACAGACGACTCTGTACTTCCTTTTGTGGGAGAAAAAATCTTAGGGAGTTAAATTTCTATTTTCCGAATGTACAAAATAATCTCAGAAGTGTGAATAGTACCAGTGTGAAGTGTGATGCATTTCATTACTATTTGTTCTTTCACAGTTAATTACAGTTTTTTCTTATTTCTTTTATTTTAATCTAAGCCTTTTTTTCTCTTCAATGAAAACTGTTTATCAGTACAAAAATAATATTTAAAGTAGTTCAGTTTTTTATTCTACGTAATTTTAGGGCTCGGCCTGGCCACGTGGTTAAGGCGCTCGACTCGTAATCAGAGGGTCGAGGGTTCGAATCCCCGCCACACCAAACGTGCTCGCCCTTACAGTCTGGGGGCGTTATAATGTGGCAGTCAATTCGTTGATAAAAAAGTAAACCAATGGTTAGCGGTGGGTGGTGATGACTATCAAATAACTCAAATAATATACATAATATTCTTATAAATATTTTTATATATTTCAAGTTTAATCTTATATTTTTGAAGACATTTTATAATTGTTAAACCTCAAGTACAGTAAATTCAGAAAAACGATTCTTTCATACATTCTTTAACAAACAAACGAGCAAATAAATAGAACAAAATGGTTCCTAAAATGAGCTAATGTTAAGAAGGTTATTTCTAAACTTGTTTGTCGAATGGATAGTTTTATTTTCTGAAGATTGTCCATTGAAAAGAACAATCAAACAAAATCTCTGTTGAGTTTCCATTTGTTAGATAAGATAATGAAATTCATATCCTTTGTTCTTAAAGTATTTCGTAAAGTTGTCAAATACTATTGCTATATGCTGTACAAGGTTTTAAAAATACAATCTGTTCAATCGAGTCGTACTCTAGAAAGGTACAGCCGCTATTGAAGCATTAATAATTGTTGTTTCTACAGTCTTATATTCTAGCGTCGTTTTGTTTTCAGTGCTTAAACGTGAAGAATTTAACAATACCAATAGTTTATTTATGGATTAAATTGATATAAGAAGCTAAAACATGGAGTAGTAACTGTATTATTCTTGCCCAGTGAAGCCGCTGGACGTACATATAATGTATGCCAAGCCTTACTTTTCTGCTGGTCAACGGGTCAGTGTCCAGTGTCGAACATCAGGGTCACGACCTGCTGCACATATAGCTTGGTTCAAAGAAGGTCAGCTGATGGAAGGGAGCAAAGATGTTATTGACCGCAATGGGATCTGGACGATAAGTACTCTTGTATTTACGCCATCTAGTGATGACAATGGGAAATATATTTCTTGTCAGGCGATAAATCCTAATTTTGCCAATTTCACCTGTGAAGATGGTTGGAATCTGAATGTTCATTGTGAGTATTGTTAGCAGATAAGTTACCTGAACTACTGTTTTTTTTACCCGTTTTACTTTCACAATAATTCATAATACAAAATCAAGAAAACTCTTTTGTATTTATGCAAATAATTTATTTAACATTTAAAAAATTAACTGTTTTAATCTTTTATGTGCATAATTACTAAATATGTTTTTGATTAGTTGGTTCAAGTTTTCGCCAATACCTGCTGTAATTATCGGGTTGTATTAGGCTAATTAATTTTTCTGAAAGGGGGCCAAAGGCCATCTGTAAGTGTCAGCTGTTTTAATCGCTTGCACCTTCATACAGTAGTGTGTTGTCTGTCAGTCAGTTAGTAGACACTAAAATTAAGTCACGGTTAACGTCGCAGCCTGTACTGTCGTGACGTGAATAAATCGTACATACGCCAGGTATTACGAAAAGAATTATACACTCTGAAGGACACAACACGGAGTAACATATGAACTAAAAGCAAGAAATAAAATATTTGTCACTCTTTTGGTTTTATTTACTTTTGAAACAGAACACTTTCGGGAATGCTGTGGAAGTACATCTAGTATGTGGTAATATATTTAGTCCCTCAATTACATAGATACTGTTATTTTAGTAGAAATAACTCAAGCTATAAAATTCAGGCTGTAGAAAGTTTATCGGAAATCAACAGAAGCTAGAACTCCAAAAGGAAACAACTGCCGTTTATAAGTTCTAGATTTAGCGTTGAGAAAAGTTCTTTGAGTTTAGAAAATCCGTTTAATGAGGAATGCCGTAAAGCGTTTTAGTGATATTAAACATTTTGTGTCAGAAGTGTGAGGATGCACTCTTATCAAGTTAGTTCGAGAAATAACCCTAACTTTATGTACATTTATGTATCTGTATCAAGATGTAGAAATAACCCTAACTTTATGTATATTTATGTATCTGTATCAAGATGTAGAAATAACTCTAACTTTATGTATATTTATGTATCTGTATCAAGATGTAGAAATAACTCTAACTTTATGTATATTTATGTATCTCTATCAAGATGTAGAAATAACCCTAACTTTATCTATATTTATGTATCTGCATCAAGATGTAGAAATAACCCTAACTTTATGTGTATTTATGTATCTGTATCAAGATGTAGAAATAACTCTAACTTTATGTATATTTATGTATCTGTATCAAGATGTAGAAATAACCCTAACTTTATCTATATTTATGTATCTGCATCAAGATGTAGAAATAACCCTAACTTTATGTGTATTTATGTATCTGTATCAAAGATGTAAAAACAACCTCAACTTTATGTGAATTTATGTATCTGTATCAAGATGTAGAAATAACCCTAACTTTATGTATATTTATGTATCTGTATCAAGATGTAGAAATAACTCTAACTTTATGTATATTTATGTATCTGTATCAAGATGTAGAAATAACTCTAACTTTATGTATATTTATGTATCTGTATCAAGATGTAGAAATAACCCTAACTTTATCTATATTTATGTATCTGCATCAAGATGTAGAAATAACCCTAACTTTATGTGTATTTATGTATCTGTATCAAAGATGTAAAAACAACCTCAACTTTATGTGAATTTATGTATGTGTATTAAGATGTAGAAATAACCCTAACTTTATCTATATTTATGTATCTGCATCAAGATGTAGAAATAACCCTAACTTTATGTGTATTTATGTATCTGTATCAAAGATGTAAAAACAACCTCAACTTTATGTGAATTTATGTATGTGTATTAAGATGTAGAAATAACCCTAACTTTATGTACACTTATGTATCTGTATCAAGATGTGGTTAGCTCATAAGTTATTAACAATAATGGTACATGAATGTCTATCGAAACACGTTCACCATATTGCTTCCTAGACACGAATGTTTATCATTACGTTTATCATTTTGCTTTTTGACAAGGATACGATTCATCACCAGTTTATCCTGTTAGAATATGTTGTTTTTTAATATTATGATTTGGTGGACAGTTGGCGTCCACAGAACTTTAGATTTCCCAGGTTTGTTTATGTGGCTACTTGTATTCCATGAATGTTGACGTTTACTTTGACCAGGAAAATGTATTGAAATTTATATTATACTAGCAATATTTCACACATATTTATACTTTTGAACATTTAACTTTAATGGAGACATAATCTCTATTCTTGAAGAAGAGGTTGCACAGCTATAGAATACTCAGCTTCAAAGATCGATTAGTGTTTGCAGACGAAGTATTCTATTGTGTTTACTTTGCTCCGGGCCAAAATTCTTCAACAAATACAAGCTATACTCTTATGTTTTTGGTTATATCTTATGAAATACCTTTTATTGGTGCTTGATATGAATAAATAACGTACTCTAGTGTGTTCTATACTTGAACAAAAGTGTTCCAACTGAAATGGGAACATTATTGCTCTACAGAATAGTATAATTTGGGTTAGTTTGTCAATAATTACAGTTATAGCTTAGGGAAATTTTTGACATTGATATGTTCCAGAAATTACATCAAATTACATTTAAATTACACCAATTAAACTTAGCTTAAAAATCCATTTGGGATCAAGAAGACAATGTGTACTATAAATTCCAAGCAACTAATTTCCATCATTAGCAATACATTTTCGGTAACCCTAACTACATGAAAAAAATATCTTTCGATGTTTATCAGAAGATGATGGAAATGCTAATTCTATGAACTTTTAGTCGTCTTTGATCTACATTTGGCGAAGATCTGAAACATGATCTTTTCGTATACCTTTTGGTACCTCAAAATAATTATATGTTACACCTTTGATCTAATTAAAATTTTCAGAATTTGAACTTTTTAAACTATAAATACCATCAATAAAACGCCATTGAAATTTTTCAAAACTGTTTCTGTACTTTACGGGACAAAACACGCATACAGTAACAGTATGTATCTGTATCAAGATGTAGAAATAACCCTAAATTTATGTATATGTATCATTATGTAGAAATAACCCTAACTTTACATACAGACGTGGCCCGGCATCGCCAAGCGTGTTAAGGCGTGCGACTCATAATCTGAGGGTCGCGGGTTCGCATCCCTGTCGCGCCAAACATGCTCACCCTTTCAGCCGTGGGGGCATTATAACGTACGGTCAATCCCACTATTCGTTAGTAAAAGAGTAGCCCAAGAGTTGGCGGTGGGTAGTGATGACTAGCTGCTTTCCCTCTAGTCTTACACTGCTAAATTAGGGACGGCTAGCACAGATAGCCCTCGAGTAGCTTTGTGCGAAATTAAAAACAAACAAACGTATAGAAGTCTATATTTCACTTACGTTTACTTATGTGTACTTATGTTTGTTGAATGAAAGATACAAACAGATGACAAAATTTGAAGTAATATTAATAAAAAGGGAAATATAGGTAACAAAGCTTAGCTTCTGCTTATTAAACTATTCAGACAGATATTATTAAACTATTCAGACAGATATCGAAAGGTAATATTTTGATAAATAAAACATGTAAAAGAGAAACAAAAAATAAGCTTTTCGAAAATGCCACATGGAAGCAAGTAATAAAAGTTCAAGTATTGGTGCTCAAGCTATACAAACAGATAATAAAAGATCAATCATATTATTGCCAAGGGTAAAGAACACGTCGACTTTGGATTGTAAAAAAATATACAAACAGACAACAAAATGCCTAATTTTTGATTATGAAATAAGACAAACGAGTAACAAAAGATAAACTTTCCATCTCACAAACATGCAAACCAACTAAAAGAATGCCAACATTCAACACAAAGAAAGGATGAAATGAGGTAACAAATGGCCAACTTTTGATTGTGAAGAGGATACGATGGAACAAAAGTAAAATAAAAGACCAATTTTCAACTTCAAAATCTTACAATGAGATAACAAATGGCCAACTTTTGATTGTGAAGAGGATACGATGGAAAAAAAGTAAAACAAAAGACCAATTTTCAACTTCAAAATCTTACAATGAGATAACAAATGGCCAACTTTTGATTGTGAAGAGGATACGATGGAAAAAAAGTAAAACAAAAGACCAATTTTCAACTTCAAAATCTTACAATGAGATAACAAATGGCCAACTTTTGATTGAGAAGAGGATACGATGGAAAAAAGTAAAACAAAAGACCAATTTTCAACTTCAAAATCTTACAATGAGATAACAAATGGCCAACTTTTGATTGTGAAGAGGATACGATGGAAAAAAGTGAAACAAAAGACCAATTTTCAACTTCAAAATTTTACAATGAGATAACAAATAGCCAACTTTTGATTGAGAAGAGGATACGATAGAAAAAAGTGAAACAAAAGACCAATTTTCAACTTCAAAATCTTACATTGAGATAACAAATGGCCAACTTTTGATTGTGAAGAGGACACGATGGAAAAAAGTAAAACAAAAGACCAATTTTCAACTTCAAAATCTTACAATGAGATAACAAATGGCCAACTTTTGATTGTGAAGAGGATACGATGGAAAAAAGTGAAACAAAAGACCAATTTTCAACTTCAAAATTTTACAATGAGATAACAAATAGCCAACTTTTGATTGAGAAGAGGATACGATAGAAAAAAGTGAAACAAAAGACCAATTTTCAACTTCAAAATCTTACATTGAGATAACAAATGGCCAACTTTTGATTGTGAAGAGGACACGATGGAAAAAAGTAAAACAAAAGACCAATTTTCAACTTCAAAATCTTACAATGAGATAACAAATGGCCAACTTTTGATTGTGAAGAGGATACGATGGAAAAAAAGTAAAACAAAAGACCAATTTTCAACTTCAAAATCTTACAATGAGATAACAAATGGCCAACTTTTGATTGAGAAGAGGATACGATGGAAAAAAGTAAAACAAAAGACCAATTTTCAACTTCAAAATCTTACAATGAGATAACAAATGGCCAACTTTTGATTGTGAAGAGGATACGATGGAAAAAAGTGAAACAAAAGACCAATTTTCAACTTCAAAATTTTACAATGAGATAACAAATAGCCAACTTTTGATTGAGAAGAGGATACGATAGAAAAAAGTGAAACAAAAGACCAATTTTCAACTTCAAAATCTTACATTGAGATAACAAATGGCCAACTTTTGATTGTGAAGAGGACACGATGGAAAAAAGTAAAACAAAAGACCAATTTTCAACTTCAAAATCTTACAATGAGATAACAAATGGCCAACTTTTGATTGTGAAGAGGATACGATGGAAAAAAGTGAAACAAAGGACCAATTTTCAACTTCAAAATTTTACAATGAGATAACAAATGGCCAACTTTTGATTGAGAAGAGAATACGATAGAAAAAAGTGAAACAAAAGACCAATTTTCACTAAAAGATTCAGAGAGATAAAAAGTCATGTTTTGGTTTGTTTTGAATTTTGCGCAAAGCTACTCAAGGACTATTTGCGCTAGCCGCCCTTAATTTAGTAGCGTAAGATTCTAGGAAAGGCAGCTAGTCATCACCACTCACCGCTAACTTTTGGGCTACTCTTTTTCCAACGAATAGTGGGATTGATCGTCACAATATAATGCCCCCATGCCGGACCAAGTCACGTTTTTATCATTATTAAAAGATGCAGGCATATCGTAACCGAAGATTAAATTTTAAATATGTTATTCTTCAAACAAAACATGATTGTTAGAATTTCGTGATGAATTAATATTTAAAAAGTTATGCAAATGTGATATAATTATTTCATATAAAATATTGTGAAAGGAAAATGTCTAAAAAAAGAAACCATAAAAGGAATAAATTTCAAGTGAAACCACATTAAAATATGAAAATAATATCACAAGTGAAAGAACGAGTTAATTACAGGACATATTTATACTTAAAGTAGAAAAGGTATTTAAAGTGATTGGCTACAATTAGAATTGCAGAAAGGTCTCGATTTTTACTAATATTTGAATGAATCTGTAGCTCTCTCTCTGTGTGTACCATATTTAAACAGAACTTTGGTAACAATGGTAATTCACGGTTCTTTCTCTAGCTGCTAAATCGAAAGAGGACATTTGTGACCAAGGTCTTTCATGCATCTTTTCTCCTTGAGGAACAAAGAGTTTCCAGCGTTGATACATTGTTCCATTTAGATGGAAACTTTTGATATAAATCAACCTGTGTCTTCCGCGATCTCTCATTTCCTCCAAACGTTCTAGTTACGACCATATTCCCTATCTACAATTAAAGTTAAGTCAGTCCAAGAGGTTTCGTTCTCGGAACGTTCTTCCATGTGCATGAATGTTTAACAAAGTAGACGAACTGATATTAATCCTAATAATTGGAACAACGTACCTCTTCAAATTCGATCACTGGGCTCCCTAGTATTTTAAGCGTGTCTGTATGTTTTTTTCTTATAGCAAAGCCACATCGGGCCATTTGCTGAGCAAACCGAATAGAATCGAACCCCTGATTTTAGCGTTGAAAATCCGTAGACATACCGCTGTACTAGCGGGGGCGGTACTTTAAGCAGCTATTACTAATATTATTTTAACATATATGCTAATTAAGTCTAAATGTGCCTTTGTTTTTATGAGCACCGAGAGCTTCTTTGTACAGTTTTATACTAAAGAAGGGATAAGTCATTAATGATCGTGATAACAAAGAAGTGAAGACAGTCAGATGGCAGAATAAATTAATAGTTTAATTTATTTGTATACATGCCTTATTAACCTTTCGAAATTTTCGTAACCCTTTTATACTTGACTATTCAAGGAAACCGCTTCTTGTTTAACCTTTAAATTACCCAGTCTTATCTAACTTGTTACATTTAATACGCTATACGACAAGATAAAAACAGATACCTGTAAGTTTGAGAAGGTCGTTAAACGCTAACCATACCTCTAGGTTTATATTAAATCCCGTTTCTTAGGTAACAGTAATGAAATGGTTGTTGTAATATTTGTAGAATGCGAATCTCATTCTGCATTCTGTCAGAGAAATTATTGTAGGCTAAAAGTTTGTTTTTTGTTGTTCTTTAAATTTAGCGCATAGCTACACGAGAACTATCTGCGCTAGCCGTCCCTAATTTAGCAGTGTAAGACTAGAGGGAAGGCAGCTAGTCATCACCACCCACCGCCAACTTTTGGGCTACACTTTTACCAACGAATAGTGGGATTGACCGTCTCATTATAACGTCCCAATGGGTGAAAGGGCGAGCATGTTTGGTGCGACCTGGATTGGAAGCCGCGACCCTCGGATTACGAGTCGAACGCCTTAACACGCTTAAGGGGCTGTAGGCTAAAAAGATAAGGTTTTTAGTCAGGGTTTAATAGAATTTGTGGAAAATGAGATGTGAGCACGTTGTATGTGGTCCTTCAAAAACTAATCGTTATAATTGATGTAGCAAAGATGGCTTTTCTAATGGTTTGGTCTCGGAGAAATTTCGATTTTTCTGAAACATGTACCTAACGTTTAGAAATCAAATCTCAACAGCATACACAAGGGTTCTTGGTGGTTTTGAAACGTTCTTTGTTGATACCATAGGTTTCGAGTGTTTATCTATTGACAGAAAGACGTCACCTCATTGCACTAGATTTAGAATAACGTGTTTTCTAGTATGTTATTGCTGGAATTTCATTGAACGTAAAGAAGTAGCTGGTATACATATTGTTCATTCGCAGCAGCATAGACCGTTAGCCTACTAAGAATAAATCGACGTTACACCGAAGGGCCTTCATGAAACCTTCTAGAAGAGCCCAAAGAGTATTGTTTATATATAACGTATTTGGGGTTGCTTGAACGTTGTTTATGAAAGTCATACTAAGTAGAATATTGTACGCTGTTAGAGCTAAAAAAATCAGATGAATATCTTATACACACACACACATTAACATTTATGTTTGTTTTGCTTGATTGTTTCTTGAATTTCGCGCAAAGCTACACGAGAGCTATCTGCGCTAGCCATCCCTAATTTAGCAGTATAAGACTAGAGGGAAGGCAGCTAGTCATCACCACTCACCGCCAACTCTTGGGCTACTCTTTTTTCAACGAATAGTGGGATTGACTGTCACTTATAACGCCCCCACGGCTGAAAGGTCGAGCATGTTTCGAACCCGCGACCCTCGGATTATTAGTCGAATGCCTTAACCCACCTGGCCATGCCGGCCTTTTCACTTATGAGTTTTAAAAGAAAACAGGCAGCCTATAGACTCCAATTTGTACTTCTTTGTCTTGAATAACAGAAATGCTGTTATTGTCGATTTCTCTGAAATTACAGAATTGTGTGTACTTAACCTAAAAAATGTGTGTCATTTTAGTATGTCAAATAAAACTGCACTATTTCATTTAGTGTATGTACAAACGTTTAAGCCTTCTCAAAAGCCACTGATCTTCCTCCTTCTTCATATAAATACATATATATATATAAGTATTTTCCTATATAATATCAAGATTATATAGATAGATGATAATGAAACCGGTTTATATAAGACAACGGGAGTAGATATCTGAACAGAAAAACACGACTAATGAAGAAAACTACACAAATGTCTTTAAGAGAGTAGTGTCTAAGAGAATTCTTCCGATAATTACGAGCGGAACCACAAAGCTAAATTATAGCCATTAATCTGGAATTAAAGTTGTGTTTTTATACGCTGAAAGAACCAGCGCTGAAACGCAGAATGTGACTTTCACCACCATTTCGCGCACTTTTAGTTTTCTTTTCTCGATCGATTAGCAGGAGCTTTAACGGAGAATGAGCTGTCCTGATAAAATTAGTAGCACCTTACAAATTTTGTCTATTGTCACTCTTTCTATAGGAATGCCATTATAAAAAGTGCCTAACCTTTACTACGTGGATCTAATTAAAATAATTACGTTCTTTATTAGTTATTGTAATACAGGGTACCTGAAAGAAATATTGGTTCATCGTAAGTAACTTATTCTTTATTAAATTTCTCTGAATACGTATTTTACAAAGAGGAACTAGTGTTATGACTTCGGCAATTACTTCAACGGTAGTTTTCCTGTATTTCTTTAGAGTTGGTTAAAACGACCCCCAAAGGACTCACTTACCCACTGAATTATACACTTATATATATATATATATATATCGTTTATTATCGCTGTGGTCTACGCATTGAATCATGTTAGGTTCTGAGTTTGTTTCTAGTTAATCATAAAGATACAGAAAGAGATATCCGCGCTCTGCCCGCCACAGGTATCGAAACTCGGTTTCTAGCGTTGTACGTTCGCAGACATACTACTGTTCTACTGGGGGTGGAGGATTTCATGTTGAATAATTTCACGGTTTCGGTTTTTACACTATTTTACAATATGCATAAATCATCAGTGAGGGGACTCATGTATAAAATTGGCCCTCAGTGGCTCAGTCTCATGTCTGAAGTCGTATGACGCTGAAAACAGTAGTCGACACAATAGAAGTAACCCATTGTGTAGCTTTGTGTTTAACTACAAACAACGTTGACATCTTTATTATTTTCTTGTTTATTATTTTGTGTGGCTCTAAAATTATTAGAGGTCCTGTTACAAGGTCATAGAACCACGTGCAATTTGACGTATAAAAAGGTTAAGACCTCTTTTAGGTTTATATGGCAATTTTAGAGTGTAAATGATATATGTGTAGGAGTTTATATAACTGAAAAGAAATACAATAACTTTTTTCAAATATATGAGTGTATTTGGATATACCTACCAGGCGATGACATAGTTGTTCACCGCCGTTATGTTTCCCACTTATATTTTTTCTACGTTTCCTGTAAGCCATTTTTTGTGGCTCATTAACTGTCTTTTTTGTGTTATAATAATTGGTTAGACTTTCTTGTAAGCCACTTTTGTGTTTCAGTAGCTGTCCCTTTTTTGTTATAATTATTGATTGGAATTTCTTGTTAGCCACTTTTATGGTTCATTAACTGTCTTTTTTGTGTTATAATAACTGGTTAGAATTTCTTGTTAGCCACTTTTGTGGTTCATTAACTGTCTTTTCTTGTGTTATAATAATTGGTTGAAATTTATTTTAAGCCACTTTTGTGGCTCATTACATTGTTTTTTTTGTGTTATAATAATTGGTTAGACTTTCTTGCAAGCCACTTTTGTGTTTCATTAACTGTCCATTTTTTGTTATAATAATTGGTTGAACTTTCTTGTAAGACACTTTTATGGCTCATTAACTGTCCATTTTTTGTTATAATAATTGGTTGAAATTTATTTTAAGCCACTCTTTTGGTTCATGAACTGTCCTTTTCTGTGTTATAATAATTGGTTGGAAGACGTTAATTTTGCAAGAACACCGGAAAGCGATCCTGTTATGATAAATGTGCCATCCTATCATCTGTGCACATTTCTAATAACCATGCTATTGGGTTAGTGTGTAATGTTTACATTTCTATAAATTGGAAATTACCACGTGCAGTTTGTTTGTTTTCATTCCTCTGATAACTTTAACTTCGTAATTTCATAACACTTTAATTATTCGTTGTTTTTGCGGCCAGTTCTGTACCTAACACAGAGAAGATAACAACTGTACTTCAGTTAAGACAGAAAACATACCTTCGCCCCTTTTTAGTTCATTAATATTAACGTAGATCATCACTACAATAAAAGAACGTGGAACGTAAAGCGTCTGCTCGTTTCTGGTTAAATATTAATTCCAGTGTGGTCGTCTGTCTGTTAGATTAATCTCTGAAGCACGGTTGTTGTTGTTTTTTTATCAGACAAACCGGAGGTATTCGTGTCTCTAGAAGCTAGTCGTCCATCCGAGAAACTACACGAGGGAGATAATATTCTTCTAGAATGTCGATTTCATTCCAACCCTAGTGTCACTGGCATTCTGTGGTACTTTGAGGATGAACTGCTCGCTAGCAACTCAACTGCAGGTATATTCGTGAGGAACCAGAGCGTCGAGATCACGAGTGCACAAAGGAGACATAACGGCAAATACATCTGTGTAGCGGAAAATGCTGAGGGCCGAAGTACCAGTAACGGATTTCAGTTAAATATTAAATGTAAGTTTCAGTCTTAGTCAAGCCACAACGTCTAATTCTTTAGTATGTTCACGCGTAACCAACAATGATATCGAAATTGAAATGTCATTGTAATTAACCGAACTGAGTAAAGATCAAAGTTGAAAAACAACAACAACAACAACTACCTGCTAATCATTTCTTTGGCTTTTCGTTAAAAATTATTTTCTTTCCAATACAGTCAATACGGTATATACGGTTTAAAAGATTTAGGCCCGGCATGGCCAAGCGCGTTAAGGCGTGCAACTCGTAATCTGAGGGTCACGGGTTCGCATCCGCGTCGCGCCAAACAAGCTCGCCCTCCCAGCCGTGGGGGCGTTATAATGTGACGGTCAATCCCACTATTCGTTGGTAAAAGAGTAGCCCAAGAGTTGACGGTGGGTGGTGACGACTAGCTGCCTTCCCTCTAGTCTTACACTGCTAAATTAGGGACGGCTAGCACAGATAGCCCTGGAGTAGCTTTGTGCGAAATTCCAAAACAAACAAGTTAAAAGATTTAAGTAACAGTACACTGTTAGTTTGGTGATGTTTGGCTAATACAATGAGATGTTGGAGCTTTGCATTTTTGTAAACTTAATTTCTTTCGTAAAAAAAATATTTTAAGTAAAACACACGAGATTCTAGTTCCAAAAATTCGTATTGAAAATGACAAACTCTTTCGATCAATCATGCTTACGTATCAGCTCTACTGGCGTTAAGCAAGAAGAGTGGGGAACTTTGCCTAACCTACTGGAATAACTAAGCTTGGATAGGGAAGAAAAGTAAACATTTTTATGTGTTATTCTATTTGGAACGCTTTAAAAGCGGTAGTTCAAAATATAGAATGGCGCATTCGTTTGAAATTATTATTCGGCGCGATTTCTTCAGGGGGCCATCGTTGTGCAAAATCAAAAATGTTGATTCCTGGTTCTGGATCATTTGCAAGTGAAAAGCAAGTTTGACTCAGCCACCCATTTTAAGTAAGCAGAAACTACTCGAGTCTTAGTCACATGTTGCCTTTTGAACGGAAATACGCTCTTAGAAAAAAAAGATTTTCACAAGGTTTCTGACAAAAAAAATTCTTACAACTGTTGCATCATGCAAAAGTTTTAAAGCGCGAGAAGCAACTTCTCATGAAATTGGGAAGAGACTTTGGCTGTCTTCGTTTTTACTGATGGTTTAGCCATATTATGTATTGTTTGTCTGTTTTTAAGAATTTCGCGTAAAGCTACACGAGCTAGCCGTCTCTAATTTAGCAGCGTAAGACTAGAGGGAAGGCAGTAGTCATCACCACCCACAGCCAATTCTTGGGCTACTATTTTTACTAACGACTAGTGGCATTGACCGTCACATTACAACGCCCTCATGGCTGAACTGTTTTCATGCATTGTGAGATTCGAACTCTTGACCTTCAGATTGCGAATCAAGCGACATAATTATCTGACCATGTCAGGCTTAGAGGAGTGTCCCAGAAGTAATTTAGTATTTATAATTGGAGGTTATCCTTAATTGGAGTTGCGTTTTAACATTCCTCGTTTATTTGGGTAGTTAAAGAAATAAATACCATATGGATTTACTAAATATTTTCTACAATTAAGGCGACTTGAGGTGTAGAAGAAAAAATCTCATGCGTTATGTATACATACAGAAACTTACTTTTATGAATATCTAAAATATAATATGACTTTTATTGACAGAACTGAAAAAATTATGCAAAAACGGAAAGATGAAAATAGTTGTCCCTTGTACATAAAATTAAATAATTAATCAAAACATCTTTTGTGATTACTTTGCATTATGAATGTTAACTTACATATTAATGAAATATTAATACCGGTGTTATTGATTTCCCATATTTCAATAAATTTCATTTTGTGTTAGCAATTTAAATTAACCAATAAAAATTATAAAAAAATCGCCTTATAAAATGACTTATTTATTTTAAAGATTACGTACAGTTACGTGCTTGACTGATATTAACTTGTGATTAAAGCAACCTATCTGTATAGATCAGAGTTAAAATAACGTCAAACAACCAACTAACTTATAATGATAAGAACTTATCGTTTTTCAGCTGGGTGTCATCGGTGTTAACGGGTGTTCAGGTGGAAACCCAATAATATCTCACGAGATTCGGACAGCCCAGAGGGCTTTAGTTAATCCTAAATCTATATGATAATTTAACAATTCAGAATAATTGTTGTAATATACGAGGACTGTTCAAAAAATACGAGGACTGTTTGAATTGCGCGGCTCCAGTTGGTTCCAGGGGAATCCGCTTGGTGTCGCTAGGTTTGCACAGATCAGCTGATTATGACCCCATTTCCCGATTGCAGATATCTTTATTTGTGTATTAGCTACGCGGTTTTAAGTGAAGTGCGATTTTTTCGTTTGGCGGATTTCAGAATGAATGACCTGAAGGAGCAACGACTTGCTGTGAAATTTTGTGTTAAACTTGAAAAATCTGCGACTGAAACTTTTGCTATGCTTAACACGGCTTACGGTGATGCTGCTATGAAGCGTACGGCATGTTTCAAGTGGCATGAACGTTTTAAGGATGGCCGACAGTCCATTGAAGATGATGAGCGTCCTGGACGTCCTTCCACGTCAACTGACGACCCACACGTCGACAAAATCAACACCCTGGTGCGGGCAAATCGACGTCTGACTGTCAGGGAGCTTGCTGAAGAGTGTGGGATATCAGTTGGATCTTGTTACGAGATTTTGACCGAAAAATTGAAGATGCACCGCGTTGCTGCGAAATTTGTGCCTCAGAACTCGTACGTTTTTGGCCAAACACTCGATCACTGTTCTCCCCCCCCCCTACTCACCTGACCTTGCTCCTTGCAATTTTTTCTTGTTCCCCAAACTCAAAAGACCCTTGAAAGGAAGAAGATTTGAGACGATTCCCGAGATTAAGGCAAATGCGACGAAGGAGCTGGAGGACATTACAAAAGAAGCGTACCAGGACTGTTTCAACAAGTGGAAACACCGTTGGGATAACTGTGTGCGTTGGGGAGGAGAGTACTTTGAAGGGGTTCCAGACCTGTAGCTTCTAAATAAAGTACATTTTGTTTTATGACGTCAGTCCGCGTATTTTTTGAACAGCCCTCGTACATGAAATTCTCTCGGCCATAATTAATAATAAAAGTAAATATAGTATCCATCCTAACCAACGCAGTCCATTTTGAGATTCGTCATGACAAATGACAGTGGTTCTTTGGAGAACTGTGATATATAGAATTAAAATAAAATAACTAATTATGTGACAGTTCACAGAGAGGCAAAAGACTTTCCATTCGAAACATAGCGCCAATTTTTAACGACTAATTCTAGATTGTGTGAGATCGAACGTGATTTATTTAATTCAATGTTATTTGGGAAACTTTATAAAAAAACACATATTACCTTCCATTACTGATTTCAATGTCTTTTTTTTTTCAATTTGGCTTCTTTATCCAGATGCTCCTAGATGTAAAGATGGACAGAAGACAACGTATTCAGTGTCTTTAAACGAAGCCGTGCAGATCACGTGCGAAGTAGAGGCAGATCCCACCACTGTCAAATTTCTTTGGCACTTTAATAATTCGGTAGAAAGTCGAGATATTCTGTCTGTTAAAACTGATGGTCTCGTAAGTTCGGCACGTTACGTTCATCGTCAACACGACGACTTTGGTGTTTTGACATGTAGGGGAGAGAACTCTGTTGGTGTCCAAAAGAAACCTTGTCAATATAACCTCATTCCAGTAGGTTGGTAGAAACATCAGAATATATCTACAAATATCGGATTCGTAGATTAATACGGTACCATTTCAATAATAATGGTTCTTCGTTCTAAAATCGATATATCAAATATAGTTGATTCGACATGTTTTAATATATTTTCCTTTGCTTACGCTCCAGTATTCATAGAATTAACTTATCAAAGTTACAGTGCAAACTTTTAGTCAAATAATATATTGCCATTTAACTAACCATATTACAGTTTTTCCGGTTAATTAAGACCTTGGAATAGACTTATTTCTGATTGAATCAAAAGCAAAATATTTAATTAGCTGAAACATTTTCGCCCTACATCTTAGGTAATGCGAAATGTTCACTCCTAATGAATCTAATTTTATCTCATTGATTGTAAAATAGTCAAACTAATTAAATATGGATTTCATCCATTGGTTATAAATTTTCATTTTAAATGAACGTTATAATTTATAGCTCGTAATGTAAAAATAAACTAACGATGTATTATTATTATTAAAACGTTCTTGATGACTACAGAGCTGGACATGCCCGAACAGTGAATCCGAGGATTCATGGCTCGCGTCCTTTTACCACATATATACCTGTCCCGCACTTCGAAGCCGTGAGTACTTGCTCAGAACATCATGTCATCTTGTTAAAACGTACTAAATATGGACTTCTACCACAACATGGACATAATGCCACCGTTGAGATTAGGTTTCAACCTACTGACTATCGACTTCTCTTACTACATGAAAGTAATGCCACATTATTAACACCGACTGAATATATATCCCTTTTACTACATGAATGTAATGTTATCTTATTAAAACCTACTGAATATGGACTTCTCTCACTTCATGAACTTTAACTTGTTAAATTCGAGTAGATAGGAGACGAAAGAAATGATAGCGTCATACAATATAAGATACGAGGTGTAGTTAACTGTCAAATTACTGAGTTACTTCTCTTTCATTACGGACTGGTCCACATATTACACTGTACAGAGTAACACTACGGACTAGTCCACATATTACACTCTACAGAGTAACACTACGGACTAGTTCACATATTACACTCTACAGAATAACACTACGAACTAGTCCTCATATTACACTCTACAGAATAACACTACGAACTAGTCCTCATATTACACTGTACAGAGTAACACCACGGACTAGTCCACATATTACATTCTACAGAGTAACACTACGGACTAGTCCACATATTACACTCTACAGAGTAACACTACGGACTAGTTCACATATTACACTCTACAGAATAACACTACGAACTAGTCCTCATATTACACTGTACAGAGTAACACTACGCACTACGGACTAGTCCATATATTACACTCTATAGAGTAACACTACGGACTAGTCTACATATTACACTCTACAGAGTAACACTACGGACTAGTCCACATATTACACTGTACAGAGTAACACTACGGACTAGTCCACATATTACACTGTACAGAGAAACACTACCGACTAGTCCACATATTACACTGTACAGAGTAACACTACGGACTAGTCCACATATTACACTCTATTGAGTAACACTACGGACTAGTTCACATATTACACTCTACAGAATAACACTACGAACTAGTCCTCATATTACACTGTAAAGAGTAACACTACGGACTAGTCCACATATTACACTGTACAGAGTAACACTACGGACTAGGACTAGACCACATATTACTCTGTACAGAGTAACACCACGGACTAGTCCACATATTACGCTCTACAGAGTAACATTACGGACCACTCTACATATTACACTCTACAGAGTAACACTACAAACTAGTCCACATATTACACTGTACAGAGTAACACTACCGACTGGTCCACATATTACACTGTACAGAGTAACACTACGGACTAGTCCACATATTACACTTTACAGAGCAACACTACAAACTAGTCCACATATTACAGTGTTCAGAGTAACACTACGCACTATGGACTAGTCCACATATTACACTCTACAGAGTAACACTACGGACTAATCCACATATTACACTGTACAGAGTAACACTACCGACTAGTCCACATATTACACTGTACAGAGTAACACTACCGACTAGTCCACATATAACACTCTACAGAGTAACACCACGAACTAGTCCACATATTACTGTACAAAGTAACACTACGCACTACGGACTAGTCCACATATTACACTGTACAAAGTAACACTACAGACTAGTCCATATATTACACTGTACAGAGTAACACTACGGACTAGTCCACATATTACACTGTACAGAGTAACACTACAGACTAGTCCACATATTACACTGTTCAGAGTAACACTACAAACTAGTCCACATATTACTGTACAAAGTAACACTACGCACTACGGACTAGTCCACATATTACACTGTACAGAGTAACGCTACCGACTGGTCCACATATTACACTGTACAGAGTAACACTACCGACTGGTCCACATATTACACTGTACAGAGTAACACTCGGACTAGTCCACATATTACAGTGTTCAGAGTAACACTACGCACTACGGACTAGTCCACATATTACAGTGTTCAGAGTAACACTACGCACTACGGACTAGTCCACATATTACACTGTACAGAGTAACGCTACCGACTGGTCCACATATTACACTGTACAGAGTAACACTACGGACTAGTCCACATATTACACTTTACAGAGCAACACTACAAACTAGTCCACATATTACAGTGTTCAGAGTAACACTACGCACTACGGACTAGTCAACATATTACACTCTACAGAGTAACACTACGGACTAGTCTACATATTACACTCTACAGAGTAACACTACGGACAAGTCCACATATTACACTGTACAGAGTAACACTACCGACTAGTCCACATATTACACTGTACAGAGTAACACTACCAACTAGTCCACATATAACACTCTACAGAGTAACACCACGAACTAGTCCACATATTACGCTCTACAGAGTAACATTTCGGACCACTCTACATATTACACTCTACAGAGTAACACTACAAACTAGTCCACATATTACACAGTACAGAGTAACACTACGGACTAGTCCACATATTACACTGTACAGAGTAACACTACAAACTAGTCCACATATTACACTCTATAGAGTAACACTACGGACTAGTCCACATATTACACTGTACAGAGTAACACTACGGACTAGTCCACATATTACACTGTACAGAGTAACACTACGGACTAGTCCACATATTACACTGTACAGAGTAACACTACGGACTAGTCCGCATATTACACTGTACAGAGTAACACTACGGACTGGTCCACTAGACCACGTATTACACTGTAAAGAGTAACATTGCGGACTAGTCCACATATTACACTGTACAGAGTAACACTACGGACTAGTCCACATATTACACTGTACAGAGTGACCATGCGGACTAGTTCACATATTACACTTTACAGAGTAACACTACAAACTAGTCCACATATTACACTCTACAGAGTAACACTACGGACTAGTCCACATATTACACTGTACAGAGTAACACTACGGACTAGTCCACATATTACACTGTACAGAGTAACACTACGGACTAGTCCGCATATTACACTGTACAGAGTAACACTACGGACTAGTCCACTAGACCACGTATTACACTGTAAAGAGTAACATTGCGGACTAGTCCACATATTACACTGTACAGAGTAACACTACGGACTAGTCCACATATTACACTGTACAGAGTGACCATGCGGACTAGTTCACATATTACACTTTACAGAGTAGCACTACAAACTAGTCCACATATTACACTATTCAGAGTAACACTACGCACTACGGACTAGTCCACATATTACACTCTACAGAGTAACACTACGGACTAGTCTACATATTACACTCTACAGAGTAACACTACGGACTAGTCCACATATTACACTGTACAGAGTAACACTACGGACTAGTCCACATATTACACTGTACAGAGTAACACTACCGACTAGTCCACATATAACACTCTACAGAGTAACACTACGGACTGGTCCACATATTACACTGTTCAGAGTAACACTACGGACTAGGACTAGTCCACATATTACTCTGTACAGAGTATCACCACGGACTAGTCCACATATTACGCTCTACAGAGTAACATCACGGACCAATCTACATATTACACTCTACAGAGTAACACTACAAACTAGTCCACATATTACACTGTACAGAGTAACACTACGGACTAGTCCACGTTTACACTCTATAGAGTAACACAACGGACTAGTCCACATATTACACTCTACAGAGTAACACTACAAACTAGTCCACATATTACTGTACAAAGTAACACTACGCACTATGGACTAGTCCACATATTACACTGTACAAAGTAACACTACAGACTAGTCCATATATTACACTGTACAGAGTAACACTACAGACTAGTCCACATATTACACTGTACAAAGTAACACTACGCATTACGGACTAGTCCACATATTACACTGTACAAAGTAACACTACAGACTAGTCCATATATTATACTGTACAGAGTAACACTACGGACTAGTCCACATATTACACTGTACAGAGTAACACTACGGACTAGTCCACGTTTACACTCTATAGAGTAACACTACAGGCTAGTCCACATATTACACTCTACAGAGTAACACTACAAACTGGTCCACATATTACTGTACAAAGTAACACTACGCACTACGGACTAGTCCAAATATTACACTGTACAAAGTAACACTACAGACTAGTCCATATATTACACTGTACAGAGTAACACTACGGACTAGTCCACATATTACACTGTACAGAGTAACACTACAGACTAGTCCACATATTACACTGTTCAGAGTAACACTACAAACTAGTCCACATATTACTGTACAAAGTAACACTACGCACTACGGACTAGTCCACATATTACACTGTACAGAGTAACGTTACCGACTGGTCCACATATTACACTGTACAGAGTAACACTACCGACTGGTCCACATATTACACTGTACAGAGTAACACTACGGACTAGTCCACATATTACACTTTACAGAGCAACACTACAAACTAGTCCACATATTACAGTGTTCAGAGTAACACTACGCACTACGGACTAGTCCACATATTACACTCTACAGAGTAACACTACGGACTAGTCTACATATTACACCCTACAGAGTAACACTACGGACTAGTCCACATATTACACTGTACAGAGTAACACTACCGACTAGTCCACATATTACATTGTACAGAGTAACACTACCGTCTAGTCCACATATAACACTCTACAGAGTAACACCACGAACTAGTCCACATATTACGCTCTACAGAGTAACATTTCGGACCAATCTACATATTACACTCTACAGAGTAACACTACAAACTAGTCCACATATTACATAGTACAGAGTAACACTACGGACTAGTCCACATATTACACTGTACAGAGTAACACTACAAACTAGTCCACATATTACACTCTATAGAGTAACACTACGGACTAGTCCACATATTACACTGTACAGAGTAACACTACGGACTAGTCCACATATTACACTGTACGGAGTAACACTACGGACTAGTCCACATATTACACTGTACAGAGTAACACTACGGACTAGTCCGCACATTACACTGTACAGAGTAACACTACGGACTAGTTCGCGTATTACACTGTACAGAGTAACACTCGGACTGGTCCACTAGACCACGTATTACACTGTAAAGAGTAACATTGCGGACTAGTCCACATATTACACTGTACAGAGTAACACCACGGACTAGTCCACATATTACACTGTACAGAGTGACCATGCGGACTAGTTCACATATTACACTTTACAGAGTAACACTACAAAGTAGTCCACATATTACACTGTTCAGAGTAACACTACGCACTACGGACTAGTCCACATATTACACTCTACAGAGTAACACGACGGACTAGTCTACATATTACACTCTACAGAGTAACACTACGGAGTAGTCCACATATTACACTGTACAGAGTAACACTACGGACTAGTCCACATATTACACTGTACAGAGTAACACTACGGACTAGTCCACATATTACACTGTACAGAGTAACACTACGGACTAGTCCGCATATTACACTGTACAGAGTAACACTACGGACTAGTCCACTAGACCACGTATTACACTGTAAAGAGTAACATTGCGGACTAGTCCACATATTACACTGTACAGAGTAACACTACGCACTAGTCCACATATTACACTGTACAGAGTGACCATGCGGACTAGTTCACATATTACACTTTACAGAGTAGCACTACAAACTAGTCCACATATTACACTGTTCAGAGTAACACTACGCACCACGGACTAGTCCACATATTACACTCTACAGAGTAACACTACGGACTAGTCTACATATTACACTCTACAGAGTAACACTACGGACTGGTCCACATATTACACTGTTCAGAGTAACACTACGGACTAGGACTAGTCCACATATTACTCTGTACAGAGTATCACCACGGACTAGTCCACATATTACGCTCTACAGAGTAACATCACGGACCAATCTACATATTACACTCTACAGAGTAACACTACAAACTAGTCCACATATTACATTGTACAGAGTAACACTACGGACTAGTCCACGTTTACACTCTATAGAGTAACACTACGGACTAGTCCACATATTACACTCTACAGAGTAACACTACAAACTAGTCCACATATTACTGTACAAAGTAACACTACGCACTATGGACTAGTCCACATATTACACTGTACAAAGTAACACTACAGACTGGTCCACATATTACACTGTACAGAGTACCACTACGGACTAGTCCACATATTACACTGTACAGAGTAACACTACAGACTAGTCCACATATTACACTGTACAAAGTAACACTACGCATTACGGACTAGTCCACATATTACACTGTGCAAAGTAACAACACGGACTAGTCCACATATTACATTGTACAGAGTAACACTACGGACTTGTCCACGTTTACACTCTATAGAGTAACACTACAGACTAGTCCACATATTACACTCTACAGAGTAACACTACAAACTAGTTCACATATTACTGTACAAAGTAACACTACGCACTACGGACTAGTCCACATATTACACTGTACAAAGTAACACTGCAGACTAGTCCACATATTACACTGTACAGAGTAACACTACGGACTAGTCCACATATTACACTGTACAGAGTAACACTACAGACTAGTCCATATATTACACTGTACAGAGTAACACTACGGACTAGTCCACATATTACACTGTACAGAGTAACACCACGGACTAGTCCACGTTTACACTCTATAGAGTAACACTACGGTCTAGTCCACATATTACACTCTACAGAGTAACACTACAAACTAGTCCACATATTACACTGTACAGAGTAACACTATGGACTAGTCCACATATAACACTCTACAGAGTAACACCACGCACTAGTCCACATATTACGCTCTACAGAGTAACATTTCGGACCAATCTACATATTACACTCTACAGAGTAACACTACAAACTAGTCCACATATTACATAGTACAGAGTAACACTACGGACTAGTCCACATATTACACTGTACAGAGTAACACTACAAACTAGTCCACATATTACACTCTATAGAGTAACACTACGGACTAGTCCACATATTACACTGTACAGAGTAACACTACGGACTAGTCCACATATTACACTGTACAGAGTAACACAACGGACTAGTCCACATATTACACTGTACAGAGTAACACTACGGACTAGTCCGCATATTACACTGTACAGAGTAACACTACGGACTAGTCCGCATATTGCACTGTACAGAGTAACACTCGGACTAGTCCACTAGACCACGTATTACACTGTAAAGAGTAACATTGCGGACTAGTCCACATATTACACTGTACAGAGTAACACCACGGACTAGTCCACATATTACACTGTACAGAGTGACCATGCGGACTAGTTCACATATTACACTTTACAGAGTAACACTACAAAGTAGTCCACATATTACACTGTTCAGAGTAACACTACGCACTACGGACTAGTCCACATATTACACTCTACAGAGTAACACGACGGACTAGTCTACATATTACACTCTACAGAGTAACACTACGGACAAGTCCACATATTACACTGTACAGAGTAACACTACGGACTAGTCCACATATTACACTGTACAGAGTAACACTACGGACTAGTCCACATATTACACTGTACAGAGTAACACTACGGACTAGTCCGCATATTACACTGTACAGAGTAACACTACGGACTAGTCCACTAGACCACGTATTACACTGTAAAGAGTAACATTGCGGACTAGTCCACATATTACACTGCACAGAGTAACACCACGGACTAGTCCGCATATTACACTGTACAGAGTAACACTACGGACTAGTCCACTAGACCACGTATTACACTGTAAAGAGTAACATTGCGGACTAGTCCACATATTACACTGTACAGAGTAACACTACGGACTAGTCCACATATTACACTGTACAGAGTGACCATGCGGACTAGTTCACATATTACACTTTACAGAGTAGCACTACAAACTAGTCCACATATTACACTATTCAGAGTAACACTACGCACTACGGACTAGTCCACATATTACACTCTACAGAGTAACACTACGGACTAGTCTACATATTACACTCTACAGAGTAACACTACGGACTAGTCCACATATTACACTGTACAGAGTAACACTACGGACTAGTCCACATATTACACTGTACAGAGTAACACTACCGACTAGTCCACATATAACACTCTACAGAGTAACACTACGGACTGGTCCACATATTACACTGTTCAGAGTAACACTACGGACTAGGACTAGTCCACATATTACTCTGTACAGAGTATCACAACGGACTAGTCCACATATTACACTCTACAGAGTAACACTACAAACTAGTCCACATATTACACTGTACAGAGTAACACTACGGACTAGTCCACGTTTACACTCTATAGAGTAACACAACGGACTAGTCCACATATTACACTCTACAGAGTAACACTACAAACTAGTCCACATATTACTGTACAAAGTAACACTACGCACTATGGACTAGTCCACATATTACACTGTACAAAGTAACACTACAGACTAGTCCATATATTACACTGTACAGAGTAACACTACAGACTAGTCCACATATTACACTGTACAAAGTAACACTACGCATTACGGACTAGTCCACATATTACACTGTACAAAGTAACACTACAGACTAGTCCATATATTATACTGTACAGAGTAACACTACGGACTAGTCCACATATTACACTGTACAGAGTAACACTACGGACTAGTCCACGTTTACACTCTATAGAGTAACACTACAGGCTAGTCCACATATTACACTCTACAGAGTAACACTACAAACTGGTCCACATATTACTGTACAAAGTAACACTACGCACTACGGACTAGTCCAAATATTACACTGTACAAAGTAACACTACAGACTAGTCCATATATTACACTGTACAGAGTAACACTACGGACTAGTCCACATATTACACTGTACAGAGTAACACTACAGACTAGTCCACATATTACACTGTTCAGAGTAACACTACAAACTAGTCCACATATTACTGTACAAAGTAACACTACGCACTACGGACTAGTCCACATATTACACTGTACAGAGTAACGTTACCGACTGGTCCACATATTACACTGTACAGAGTAACACTACCGACTGGTCCACATATTACACTGTACAGAGTAACACTACGGACTAGTCCACATATTACACTTTACAGAGCAACACTACAAACTAGTCCACATATTACAGTGTTCAGAGTAACACTACGCACTACGGACTAGTCCACATATTACACTCTACAGGTAACACTACGGACTAGTCTACATATTACACCCTACAGAGTAACACTACGGACTAGTCCACATATTACACTGTACAGAGTAACACTACCGACTAGTCCACATATTACATTGTACAGAGTAACACTACCGACTAGTCCACATATAACACTCTACAGAGTAACACCACGAACTAGTCCACATATTACGCTCTACAGAGTAACATTTCGGACCAATCTACATATTACACTCTACAGAGTAACACTACAAACTAGTCCACATATTACATAGTACAGAGTAACACTACGGACTAGTCCACATATTACACTGTACAGAGTAACACTACAAACTAGTCCACATATTACACTCTATAGAGTAACACTACGGACTAGTCCACATATTACACTGTACAGAGTAACACTACGGACTAGTCCACATATTACACTGTACGGAGTAACACTACGGACTAGTCCACATATTACACTGTACAGAGTAACACTACGGACTAGTCCGCACATTACACTGTACAGAGTAACACTACGGACTAGTTCGCGTATTACACTGTACAGGTAACACTCGGACTGGTCCACTAGACCACGTATTACACTGTAAAGAGTAACATTGCGGACTAGTCCACATATTACACTGTACAGAGTAACACCACGGACTAGTCCACATATTACACTGTACAGAGTGACCATGCGGACTAGTTCACATATTACACTTTACAGAGTAACACTACAAAGTAGTCCACATATTACACTGTTCAGAGTAACACTACGCACTACGGACTAGTCCACATATTACACTCTACAGAGTAACACGACGGACTAGTCTACATATTACACTCTACAGGTAACACTACGGAGTAGTCCACATATTACACTGTACAGAGTAACACTACGGACTAGTCCACATATTACACTGTACAGAGTAACACTACGGACTAGTCCACATATTACACTGTACAGAGTAACACTACGGACTAGTCCGCATATTACACTGTACAGAGTAACACTACGGACTAGTCCACTAGACCACGTATTACACTGTAAAGAGTAACATTGCGGACTAGTCCACATATTACACTGTACAGAGTAACACTACGCACTAGTCCACATATTACACTGTACAGAGTGACCATGCGGACTAGTTCACATATTACACTTTACAGAGTAGCACTACAAACTAGTCCACATATTACACTGTTCAGAGTAACACTACGCACCACGGACTAGTCCACATATTACACTCTACAGAGTAACACTACGGACTAGTCTACATATTACACTCTACAGAGTAACACTACGGACTGGTCCACATATTACACTGTTCAGAGTAACACTACGGACTAGGACTAGTCCACATATTACTCTGTACAGAGTATCACCACGGACTAGTCCACATATTACGCTCTACAGAGTAACATCACGGACCAATCTACATATTACACTCTACAGAGTAACACTACAAACTAGTCCACATATTACATTGTACAGAGTAACACTACGGACTAGTCCACGTTTACACTCTATAGAGTAACACTACGGACTAGTCCACATATTACACTCTACAGAGTAACACTACAAACTAGTCCACATATTACTGTACAAAGTAACACTACGCACTATGGACTAGTCCACATATTACACTGTACAAAGTAACACTACAGACTGGTCCACATATTACACTGTACAGAGTACCACTACGGACTAGTCCACATATTACACTGTACAGAGTAACACTACAGACTAGTCCACATATTACACTGTACAAAGTAACACTACGCATTACGGACTAGTCCACATATTACACTGTGCAAAGTAACAACACGGACTAGTCCACATATTACATTGTACAGAGTAACACTACGGACTTGTCCACGTTTACACTCTATAGAGTAACACTACAGACTAGTCCACATATTACACTCTACAGAGTAACACTACAAACTAGTTCACATATTACTGTACAAAGTAACACTACGCACTACGGACTAGTCCACATATTACACTGTACAAAGTAACACTGCAGACTAGTCCACATATTACACTGTACAGAGTAACACTACGGACTAGTCCACATATTACACTGTACAGAGTAACACTACAGACTAGTCCATATATTACACTGTACAGAGTAACACTACGGACTAGTCCACATATTACACTGTACAGAGTAACACCACGGACTAGTCCACGTTTACACTCTATAGAGTAACACTACGGTCTAGTCCACATATTACACTCTACAGAGTAACACTACAAACTAGTCCACATATTACACTGTACAGAGTAACACTATGGACTAGTCCACATATAACACTCTACAGGTAACACCACGCACTAGTCCACATATTACGCTCTACAGAGTAACATTTCGGACCAATCTACATATTACACTCTACAGAGTAACACTACAAACTAGTCCACATATTACATAGTACAGAGTAACACTACGGACTAGTCCACATATTACACTGTACGGGTAACACTACAAACTAGTCCACATATTACACTCTATAGAGTAACACTACGGACTAGTCCACATATTACACTGTACAGAGTAACACTACGGACTAGTCCACATATTACACTGTACAGAGTAACACAACGGACTAGTCCACATATTACACTGTACAGGTAACACTACGGACTAGTCCGCATATTACACTGTACAGAGTAACACTACGGACTAGTCCGCATATTACACTGTACAGAGTAACACTCGGACTAGTCCACTAGACCACGTATTACACTGTAAAGAGTAACATTGCGGACTAGTCCACATATTACACTGTACAGAGTAACACCACGGACTAGTCCACATATTACACTGTACAGAGTGACCATGCGGACTAGTTCACATATTACACTTTACAGAGTAACACTACAAAGTAGTCCACATATTACACTGTTCAGAGTAACACTACGCACTACGGACTAGTCCACATATTACACTCTACAGAGTAACACGACGGACTAGTCTACATATTACACTCTACAGAGTAACACTACGGACAAGTCCACATATTACACTGTACAGAGTAACACTACGGACTAGTCCACATATTACACTGTACAGAGTAACACTACGGACTAGTCCACATATTACACTGTACAGGTAACACTACGGACTAGTCCGCATATTACACTGTACAGAGTAACACTACGGACTAGTCCACTAGACCACGTATTACACTGTAAAGAGTAACATTGCGGACTAGTCCACATATTACACTGCACAGGTAACACCACGGACTAGTCCACATATTACACTGTACAGGTGACCATGCGGACTAGTTCACATATTACACTTTACAGAGTAACACTACAAAGTAGTCCACATATTACACTGATCAGAGTAACACTACGCACTACGGACTAGTCCACATATTACACTCTACAGGTAACACGACGGACTAGTCTACATATTACACTCTACAGGTAACACTACGGAGTAGTCCACATATTACACTGTACAGGTAACACTACGGACTAGTCCACATATTACACTGTACAGAGTAACACTACGGACTAGTCCACATATTACACTGTACAGGTAACACTACGGACTAGTCCGCATATTACACTGTACAGGTAACACTACGGACTAGTCCGCATATTACACTGTACAGAGTAACACTACGGACTAGTCCACTAGACCACGTATTACACTGTAAAGAGTAACATTGCGGACTAGTCCACATATTACACTGTACAGGTAACACTACGGACTAGTCCACATATTACACTGTACAGAGTGACCATGCGGACTAGTTCACATATTACACTTTACAGAGTAGCACTACAAACTAGTCCACATATTACACTGTTCAGAGTAACACTACGCACTACGGACTAGTCCACATATTACACTCTACAGGTAACACTACGGACTAGTCTACATATTACACTCTACAGAGTAACACTACGGACTGGTCCACATATTACACTGTTCAGAGTAACACTACGGACTAGGACTAGTCCACATATTACTCTGTACAGAGTATCACCACGGACTAGTCCACATATTACGCTCTACAGAGTAACATCACGGACCAATCTACATATTACACTCTACAGGTAACACTACAAACTAGTCCACATATTACACTGTACAGAGTAACACTACGGACTAGTCCACGTTTACACTCTATAGAGTAACACTACGGACTAGTCCACATATTACACTCTACAGAGTAACACTACAAACAAGTCCACATATTACTGTACAAAGTAACACTACGCACTATGGACTAGTCCACATATTACACTGTACAAAGTAACACTACAGACTGGTCCACATATTACACTGTACAGAGTACCACTACGGACTAGTCCACATATTACACTGTACAGAGTAACACTACAGACTAGTTCACATATTACACTGTACAAAGTAACACTACGCATTACGGACTAGTCCACATATTACACTGTACAAAGTAACACTACGGACTAGTCCACATATTACACTGTACAGAGTAACACTACGGACATGTCCACGTTTACACTCTATAGAGTAACACTACAGACTAGTCCACATATTACACTCTACAGAGTAACACTACAAACTAGTTCACATATTACTGTACAAAGTAACACTACGCACTACGGACTAGTCCACATATTACACTGTACAAAGTAACACTACAGACTAGTCCACATATTACACTGTACAGAGTAACACTACGGACTAGTTTACATATTACACTGTACAGAGTAACACTACAGACGAGTCCCCATATTACACTGTACAAAGTAACACTACAGACTAGTCCATATATTACACTGTACAGAGTAACACTACGGACTAGTCCACATATTACACTGTACAGAGTAACACCACGGACTAGTCCACGTTTACAGTCTATAGAGTAACACTACGGTCTAGTCCACATATTACACTCTACAGAGTAACACTACAAACTAGTCCACATATTACACTGTACAGAGTAACACTACGGACTAGTCCGCATATTACACTGTACAGAGTAACACTACGGATTAGTCCACTAGACCACGTATTACACTGTAAAGAGTAACATTGCGGACTAGTCCACATATTACACTGTACAGAGTAACACTACGCACTAGTCCACATATTACACTGTACAGAGTGACCATGCGGACTAGTTCACATATTACACTTTACAGAGTAGCACTACAAAGTAGTCCACATATTACACTGTTCAGAGTAACACTACGCACCACGGACTAGTCCACATATTACACTCTACAGAGTAACACTACGGACTAGTCTACATATTACACTCTACAGAGTAACACTACGGACTGGTCCACATATTACACTGTTCAGGTAACACTACGGACTAGGACTAGTCCACATATTACTCTGTACAGGTATCACCACGGACTAGTCCACATATTACGCTCTACAGAGTAACATCACGGACCAATCTACATATTACACTCTACAGGTAACACTACAAACTAGTCCACATATTACATTGTACAGGTAACACTACGGACTAGTCCACGTTTACACTCTATAGAGTAACACTACGGACTAGTCCACATATTACACTCTACAGAGTAACACTACAAACTAGTCCACATATTACTGTACAAAGTAACACTACGCACTATGGACTAGTCCACATATTACACTGTACAAAGTAACACTACAGACTGGTCCACATATTACACTGTACAGACTACCACCACGGACTAGTCCACATATTACACTGTACAGAGTAACACTACAGACTAGTCCACATATTACACTGTACAAAGTAACACTACGCATTACGGACTAGTCCACATATTACACTGTACAAAGTAACACCACGGACTAGTCCACATATTACATTGTACAGAGTAACACTACGGACTTGTCCACGTTTACACTCTATAGAGTAACACTACAGACTAGTCCACATATTACACTCTACAGAGTAACACTACAAACTAGTTCACATATTACTGTACAAAGTAACACTACGCACTACGGACTAGTCCACATATTACACTGTACAAAGTAACACTACAGACTAGTCCACATATTACATGGTACAGAGTAACACTACGGACTAGTCCACATATTACACTGTACAGAGTAACACTACAGACTAGTCCATATATTACACTGTACAGAGTAACACTACGGACTAGTCCACATATTACACTGTACAGAGTAACACCACGGACTAGTCCACGTTTACACTCTATAGAGTAACACTACGGTCTAGTCCACATATTACACTCTACAGAGTAACACTACAAACTAGTCCACATATTACACTGTACAGAGTAACACTATGGACTAGTCCACATATAACACTCTACAGAGTAACACCACGCACTAGTCCACATATTACGCTCTACAGAGTAACATTTCGGACCAATCTACATATTACACTCTACAGAGTAACACTACAAACTAGTCCACATATTACATAGTACAGAGTAACACTACGGACTAGTCCACATATTACACTGTACGGAGTAACACCACGGACTAGTCCACATATTACGCTCTACAGAGTAACATTTCGGACCAATCTACATATTACACTGTACAGAGTAACACTACAGACTAGTCCCCATATTACACTGTACAAAGTAACACTACAGACTAGTCCATATATTACACTGTACAGAGTAACACTACGGACTAGTCCACATATTACACTGTACAGAGTAACACCACGGACTAGTCCACGTTTACAGTCTATAGAGTAACACTACGGTCTAGTCCACATATTACACTCTACAGGTAACACTACAAACTAGTCCACATATTACACTGTACAGGTAACACTACGGACTAGTCCGCATATTACACTGTACAGGTAACACTACGGACTAGTCCACTAGACCACGTATTACACTGTAAAGAGTAACATTGCGGACTAGTCCACATATTACACTGTACAGAGTAACACTACGCACTAGTCCACATATTACACTGTACAGGTGACCATGCGGACTAGTTCACATATTACACTTTACAGAGTAGCACTACAAAGTAGTCCACATATTACACTGTTCAGAGTAACACTACGCACCACGGACTAGTCCACATATTACACTCTACAGAGTAACACTACGGACTAGTCTACATATTACACTCTACAGAGTAACACTACGGACTGGTCCACATATTACACTGTTCAGAGTAACACTACGGACTAGGACTAGTCCACATATTACTCTGTACAGAGTATCACCACGGACTAGTCCACATATTACGCTCTACAGAGTAACATCACGGACCAATCTACATATTACACTCTACAGAGTAACACTACAAACTAGTCCACATATTACATTGTACAGAGTAACACTACGGACTAGTCCACGTTTACACTCTATAGAGTAACACTACGGACTAGTCCACATATTACACTCTACAGAGTAACACTACAAACTAGTCCACATATTACTGTACAAAGTAACACTACGCACTATGGACTAGTCCACATATTACACTGTACAAAGTAACACTACAGACTGGTCCACATATTACACTGTACAAAGTACCACTACGGACTAGTCCACATATTACACTGTACAGAGTAACACTACAGACTAGTCCACATATTACACTGTACAAAGTAACACTACGCATTACGGACTAGTCCACATATTACACTGTACAAAGTAACACCACGGACTAGTCCACATATTACATTGTACAGAGTAACACTACGGACTTGTCCACGTTTACACTCTATAGAGTAACACTACAGACTAGTCCACATATTACACTCTACAGAGTAACACTACAAACTAGTTCACATATTACTGTACAAAGTAACACTACGCACTACGGACTAGTCCACATATTACACTGTACAAAGTAACACTACAGACTAGTCCACATATTACATTGTACAGAGTAACACTACGGACTAGTCCACATATTACACTGTACAGAGTAACACTACAGACTAGTCCATATATTACACTGTACAGGTAACACTACGGACTAGTCCACATATTACACTGTACAGAGTAACACCACGGACTAGTCCTCGTTTACACTCTATAGAGTAACACTACGGTCTAGTCCACATATTACACTCTACAGGTAACACTACAAACTAGTCCACATATTACACTGTACAGAGTAACACTATGGACTAGTCCACATATAACACTCTACAGAGTAACACCACGCACTAGTCCACATATTACGCTCTACAGGTAACATTTCGGACCAATCTACATATTACACTCTACAGAGTAACACTACAAACTAGTCCACATATTACATGGTACAGAGTAACACTACGGACTAGTCCACATATTACACTGTACGGAGTAACACTACAAACTAGTCCACATATTACACTCTATAGAGTAACACTACGGACTAGTCCACATATTACACTGTACAGAGTAACACTACGGACTAGTCCACATATTACACTGTACAGAGTAACACTCGGACTAGTCCACTAGACCACGTATTACACTGTAAAGTAACATTGCGGACTAGTCCACATATTACACTGTACAGAGTAACACCACGGACTAGTCCACATATTACACTGTACAGGTGACCATGCGGACTAGTTCACATATTACACTTTACAGAGTAACACTACAAAGTAGTCCACATATTACACTGTTCAGGTAACACTACGCACTACGGACTAGTCCACATATTACACTCTACAGAGTAACACGACGGACTAGTCTACATATTACACTCTACAGAGTAACACTACGGACTAGTCCACATATTACACTGTACAGGTAACACTACGGACTAGTCCACATATTACACTGTACAGGACTAGTAACACTACGGACTAGTCCACATATTACACTGTACAGAGTAACACTACGGACTAGTCCGCATATTACACTGTACAGAGTAACACTACGGACTAGTCCACTAGACCACGTATTACACTGTAAAGAGTAACATTGCGGACTAGTCCACATATTACACTGTACAGGTAACACTACGGACTAGTCCACATATTACACTGTACAGAGTGACCATGCGGACTAGTTCACATATTACACTTTACAGGTAGCACTACAAACTAGTCCACATATTACACTGTTCAGGTAACACTACGCACTACGGACTAGTCCACATATTACACTCTACAGAGTAACACTACGGACTAGTCTACATATTACACTCTACAGAGTAACACTACGGACTGGTCCACATATTACACTGTTCAGGTAACACTACGGACTAGGACTAGTCCACATATTACTCTGTACAGAGTATCACCACGGACTAGTCCACATATTACGCTCTACAGAGTAACATCACGGACCAATCTACATATTACACTCTACAGAGTAACACTACAAACTAGTCCACATATTACACTGTACAGAGTAACACTACGGACTAGTCCACGTTTACACTCTATAGAGTAACACTACGGACTAGTCCACATATTACACTCTACAGAGTAACACTACAAACTAGTCCACATATTACTGTACAAAGTAACACTACGCACTATGGACTAGTCCACATATTACACTGTACAAAGTAACACTACAGACTGGTCCACATATTACACTGTACAGAGTACCACTACGGACTAGTCCACATATTACACTGTACAGAGTAACACTACAGACTAGTCCACATATTACACTGTACAAAGTAACACTACGCATTACGGACTAGTCCACATATTACACTGTACAAAGTAACACTACGGACTAGTCCACATATTACACTGTACAGAGTAACACTACGGACATGTCCACGTTTACACTCTATAGAGTAACACTACAGACTAGTCCACATATTACACTCTACAGAGTAAGACTACAAACTAGTTCACATATTACTGTACAAAGTAACACTACGCACTACGGACTAGTCCACATATTACACTGTACAAAGTAACACTACAGACTAGTCCACATATTACACTGTACAGGTAACACTACGGACTAGTCCACATATTACACTGTACAGAGTAACACTACAGACTAGTCCCCATATTACACTGTACAAAGTAACACTACAGACTAGTCCATATATTACACTGTACAGAGTAACACTACGGACTAGTCCACATATTACACTGTACAGAGTAACACCACGGACTAGTCCACGTTTACAGTCTATAGAGTAACACTACGGTCTAGTCCACATATTACACTCTACAGGTAACACTACAAACTAGTCCACATATTACACTGTACAGGTAACACTACGGACTAGTCCACATATAACACTCTACAGAGTAACACCACGCACTAGTCCACATATTACGCTCTACAGAGTAACATTTCGGACCAATCTACATATTACACTCTACAGATAACACTACAAACTAGTCCACATATTACATAGTACAGGTAACACTACGGACTAGTCCACATATTACACTGTACAGAGTAACACTACAAACTAGTCCACATATTACACTCTATAGAGTAACACTACGGACTAGTCCACATATTACACTGTACAGAGTAACACTACGGACTAGTCCACATATTACACTGTACAGAGTAACACTACGGACTAGTCCGCATATTACACTGTACAGAGTAACACTCGGACTAGTCCACTAGACCACGTATTACACTGTAAAGAGTAACATTGCGGACTAGTTCACATATTACACTTTACAGAGTAACACTACAAAGTAGTCCACATATTACACTGTTCAGAGTAACACTACGCACTACGGACTAGTCCACATATTACACTCTACAGAGTAACACGACGGACTAGTCCACATATTACACTGTACAGAGTAACACTACGGACTAGTCCACATATTACACTGTACAGAGTAACACTACGGACTAGTCCACATATTACACTGTACAGAGTAACACTACGGACTAGTCCGCATATTACACTGTACAGAGTAACACTACGGACTAGTCCACTAGACCACGTATTACACTGTAAAGAGTAACATTGCGGACTAGTCCACATATTACACTGTACAGAGTAACACTACGGACTAGTCCACATATTACACTGTACAGAGTGACCATGCGGACTAGTTCACATATTACACTTTACAGAGTAGCACTACAAACTAGTCCACATATTACACTGTTCAGGTAACACTACGCACTACGGACTAGTCCACATATTACACTCTACAGAGTAACACTACGGACTAGTCTACATATTACACTCTACAGAGTAACACTACGGACTAGTCCACATATTACACTGTACAGAGTAACACTACGGACTAGTCCACATATTACACTGTACAGAGTAACTCTACCGTCTAGTCCACATATAACACTCTACAGGTAACACTACGGACTGGTCCACATATTACACTGTTCAGAGTAACACTACGGACTAGGACTAGTCCACATATTACTCTGTACAGAGTATCACCACGGACTAGTCCACATATTACGCTCTACAGAGTAACATCACGCACCAATCTACATATTACACTCTACAGAGTAACACTACAAACTAGTCCACATATTACACTGTACAGAGTAACACTACGGACTAGTCCACGTTTACACTCTATAGAGTAACACTACGGACTAGTCCACATATTACACTCTACAGAGTAACACTACAAACTAGTCCACATATTACTGTACAAAGTAACACTACGCACTGTGGACTAGTCCACATATTACACTGTACAAAGTAACACTACAGACTGGTCCACATATTACACTGTACAGAGTACCACTACGGACTAGTCCACATATTACACTGTACAGAGTAACACTACAGACTAGTCCACATATTACACTGTACAAAGTAACACTACGCATTACGGACTAGTCCACATATTACACTGTACAAAGTAACACCACGGACTAGTCCACATATTACACTGTACAGAGTAGCACTACGGACTAGTTTACGTTTACACTCTATAGAGTAACACTACAGACTAGTCCACATATTACACTCTACAGAGTAACACTACAAACTAGTTCACATATTACTGTACAAAGTAACACTACGCACTACGGACTAGTCCACATATTACACTGTACAAAGTAACACTACAGACTAGTCCACATATTACACTGTACAGAGTAACACTACAGACTAGTCCACATATTACACTGTACAAAGTAACACTACAGACTAGTCCATATATTACACTGTACAGAGTAACACTACGGACTAGTTCACATATTACACTGTACAGAGTAACACCACGGACTAGTCCACGTTTACACTCTATAGAGTAACACTACGGTCTAGTCCACATATTACACTCTACAGAGTAACACTACAAACTAGTCCACATATTACACTGTACAGAGTAACACTACGGACTAGTCCACATATTACACTGTACAGAGTAACACTACAGACTAGTCCACATATTACACTGTACAAAGTAACTCTACGCACCACGGACTAGTCCACATATTACACTGTACAAAGTAACACTACGGACTATTCCTTATATTACACTGTACAGAGTAACACTACGGACTAGTCCACATATTACACTGTACAGAGTAACACTACCGACTGGTCCACATATTACACTGTACAGAGTAACACTACGGACTAATCCACGTATTACACTGTACAGAGTAACACCACGGACTAGTCCACATATTAAACTGTACAGAGTAACACTACGGACTAGTTTACATATTACACTGTACAGAGTAACACAACGCACTAGACCACATATTACACTGTACAGAGTAACACTACGGACTAGTCCACATATTACACTGTACAGAGTAACATTACGGACTAGTCCACATATTACACTGTACAGAGTAACACTACGGACTAGTCCACATATTACACTGTACAGAGTAACACTACGGACTAGTCCACATATTACACTGTACAGAGTAACTTTAAGTTTTTGCATGTACTAATTCTCAATGTAAGGAAATTATAAGGAGCTGTGTGAAGTCATCCATTGTATATAACGTACGTGGAAAACGTAAGAAGTAATTAGTGTAATTACTTGCAGTGTTAGTGGTACTTCCATTTAAACGCTTGATGTATGTCTTCATAGTACATGTTATTGAAGTTTTTTACTCAGCAGGACCAATGAGGAATTGTAAGAAACTCCTCAGAAAATGTTGAAAAGACAGCAGTAATCCTAGGGTAAAGTAATGGAATTCGTTAACTCGAATATAACCGTCTCGTTTATCTTTGTAATCAAGATAAAAAGTTTGTTTATTTTTCACTTATTTTTATATCATCAAACCAACAAATCAGGTGTCGGGTGTGACCATGAATTGCGTGCCCGGACTGTGAATCACAATGTTCATGGCTGGCATCCGATTGCCGTAAAAAAGTGTTACGTGCTTCGGTACTGTGGGTAATTTTTAGAAATGTCTCTTAAATTACAATATTCGGTCGTTCAAGAGAGTAGCCCGAGAGTTTGCGGAAAGCGCTGTTCACTCTCTTTCTTGTTTCTTATTAGTTTAATACTAGGGACAGTTTGTTTGTTTGTTTGAAGTTAAGCACAAAACTACACAATGACTCTGCCCATCACGGGTATCAAAACCCGATTTCCAGTTTTGTAAGTCCGCAGACATGCCGCTGTGCCACTGGGGGACTACTAGGGACGGACTTGCGCAGATAGTCATTACATAAATTTGTGGATAAATTCTAAAAACAGTAACAACAGAATCAATATTTTATTAGAACTTAAAATATTTCGATTTTAATCTGGATAAACGTTTCTTTATACTTTATATGGTGCAGGAAACCGTTGTCTTTGTTTCATATCTCCGATCTACAAAATTATGAAGCTGTCAAAATCAAGGAAAGAAAAACATTGGAAAGGTTAAACTATTTATCAGAAAGAGACAAGGAATTATTTTTTATCTCTCTGGCAAAAAGCAGTTCGGAATATCTTGTGTTTTAAGAAACTTACATATACGCATTTTTGGTTGTTATGGGATATTGAAAAAGACGAATGGGACATTGAATGTTGTTATAATGCCATGCTGACATGTAGGATGTTACATTGTGTGCTTCTTAAAACAGTAACTTTGCGCGAAATTCAAAATAAACAATTTTTAAAACAAGGTATTTTTGAGTGGGACAGTTATGACTACTAGACAGTAACATGAAGGCCCGACATGGCTAGGTGGTTTATCACTCGACTCGTTATCTGAGGGTCACATCAAACATGCTCGCCCTTTCAGCAGTGGGGGCGCTATAATGCGACGGTCAATCCTATTTTTCATTGGTAAAAGAGTAGCTCAACTGTTGGCTATGGATGTTGATGACTAGCTGTCTTTCCTCTGGTGTTACACTGCTAAATTAGGGACGGCTAGCGCAGATAGCACTAATATATCTTTGCGCGAAATTCAGAAAACAAACAATACAATAAAAGTTAATAGTGGCTTCTCCGTATAATTAGTTACCTTTGAGACACCCTGTGCAATGGCGTATTGCACTAATAACCTGCTATACATAGTGTCCTTACTTGAAACGCCCACCGCATACACATCTTTGAACCATTTTTGTTTTATTTCGTGTTGTTTTTTTTTCAGTCATTTCAGCTGACATATATTTTAGTAATAAGTATGCCTAGCTGGTAACAGTTATTATAAATAGAAATAGAGAGAGATCTACAGTATGTAGTAACTATTTATAAGTTCTAATTTAAGTACATCTATTATTATCTAATTCACCAATTTATATCATATTGCCTGTTGTAAGTGTTAGAAACATTATACAGTTAAGGAAACCACTCACTGTAACCCTCGTGAAGAAACACGTGACTCTTTTATGTGGTCTCAGCGAAAATAACAGTTTTTCTAACAGTGGGAGAACTCACCAGTTCCTTAATGTTGGTTATTAAACTCTCTAGAGTGGAGTCGTTGAGTCTTGGTAACAAAGTGAAGAGTTTATCGTTAGCACGAACGTACCACGAGGGTTTGAGGATTGTTAATGAGTTGTTGATGACGTAGAGCTTGTTTTTATTCAGTAATTAACATATTATATAGACTCTCGAACAACAAATTTGTTAAATATTTTAACGCAAAGAACTTAACATACCCAAACATATTCTCTTACGGTTATCCTCTGTCGACACAAGACGGTCGTTAGAAGTCAAGTAACACAGGAACCAGGATTTTCTCTGTAAACACCTGACACACAATGTTTTAAACTAGTGTATTTTTCAAATTATACGGTTTCGAAGTGCTTGTGACTTCCCTGATTGTAGTTTGTTTTCCGATGTATCACAATAAAAGTTTTTCGTGCTTACTCTCAATTAAGGTACTCTTCACTGATATACCTACATTTACTTGTCGATATATATATGTGTGTGTCTGTGAATTATAAGTATGTATATAGAACAAATACGAAGCCACAGACAAGTTGTTATTTTATGGATACGATTAACAAACATAGAATATTATAATACTCTGTTGTTTTATTTTTTATTATTAACTTCTACTGATTTCGTGGCTTCAAAGGCCACTCTTAAGGGTACAGTTTTATAAAGACTTTGTAATAAAAACATAGAAATACCGTATTTCAAACTAAACATAAATAATTTAAATTAAATCGATATATTTTACAAATATACGAACACGTGACACACTCCTCGTGGAAATTAAGTGTATTAAAAAATGTTCCAAACTAAATAAAAATTACTTAGTTTATTCAATGTACGTATAACGTGTACGTAATTTTATATAACTTGTTTAGTGTTCAAAGAAACGGGAGAGGAAGAAACACCAGGGGTTTGAAAGTACTTGTATTTTCCCCTATGTCTATGTTACCATTAATAGTTTTCACAGATTGTCAAGGTGACGTAAACTGACTTTGAACAGTTTCTATTGGTAAGGCTCTTATACATACGTAGCACGATTAGTGTAGAAAAAAGAAAAGTTAAGACAGAGTGTGAAACAGTTGAAGGTTTGACACTGATACAAAAGTATTCCGCTGGAGAATTCTTTGAAACACTTCTCTACTCAATTTCTCACGTCTCGTTTACATTTCCTTCGTGGTTTATATGGTAATGTACCTAAATAGATCCCGGGCCTTGAAATTAATCTATATATTGAGTTTGTTTATCCTATTCTGGAAATAACAGAAGTGAAAATCCCGATTTCAACAAGTCAGCATGTTTCGCAAATGTTTGTTTAAAGAAATAAAATAACATATTTAAATGCATAAGTAATCTAACGCCTTTTTCATTTTGGACATTTTTATCCGCTCATGAAAAATAGATCTAAATATGTGCATCAACGATAAGAGAAGTGAAAAATGTTCTCGTTATTTTCAAAGTGCAAAGCTACACTATGGGTTATGTATATGTATCCTGTCCAGACCCTGAAAACGAACTCCGGACAGTAGTATTGTAAATTTGTAAACTTAATGTTCACCCATTACGTCATCGTGAATATACCTCTTGTGTATATATACTTGTTTGGCGTTCGTTTTCTTTAATTTAGTTAAATGCACTCTCAATGGATGCGTCAAACGAAATAAGTCAGTGATTTATATTCGCACGGGGAGGTTGATTCGTATTTTAGTTCCTTGGGAAGGCTGTATTATGGCTCACTTCTCAACTGTTAGTTTCATGAAATGCAGGGAAATGCTTCTCGTATGTCTGAAAAAAAAATGTTTGTAGTTAAACACAAAGCTAACAGTGGGTTATCTGCGCTCTTACCGCCACTGGTATTGAAACCAGGTTTCTGGCGTTGTAAGTCCGTAGATATACCAACGTGCCACTTTGATCCTGAAGTGAAAGAATCTTCACTAAGAATATTTATAAAATCCAATCTGTCATTATCACTGAGTTACACTGGTTTCGGGGAATTTTATCCCTTAGCACTAGGCCCTGCATGGCCAGGTGGTCAAGGCACTCGACTCGTAAACTAAGGGTATCTGGTTCGAATCCCCGTCACACTAAACATACTCGCCCTTTCAGCTGTGGGATAGTTATATGGTGACGGCCAATCCCAATATTCGCGGCGGGTGGTGATGACTAGCTGCCTTTCCTCTAGTCTTACACTGCTAAATTAGGGACGGCTAGCGCAGATAGCCCTCGTTTAGCTTTGCGCAAAATTCAGAAGAAACAAATAAACCTTTAGCACTAACCCTGGAGAAGGGCAAATTGAAACATAATGAGTGGGCTTCATGTACTGATGAAATACACATGTGTGAGTTATCTCTTATTCATCACATTCTATATGTTGGTAAGTAAACGAGTAAATAAGAAATATCTGTTGATCCTGTACGTTACTGACATATGTAGACATATATAATTAAACAACTCTTCCAATGGCAGGTTTATAATACACAAGAGGATCTCCCCTGTCAGCACTATGTTTTCGGACTTACATCACAAGATACCCGTTGTGAGTAGAGCACAGATAGCTTTGTAGTTGATTACAAACAAAGAAAAAACAGAAAGATACAGAAGATACACAGTTTAATATGTGTGAAACTTGAAACTGGTCAACTTTGGGAAATTTGAAGGGTAATATCCTTTCTTTACTACGTTACAAAAATCAAACTTACGTGTGACTGATATCACACTTTTCAAATGTAAGACAAATATTATATACGTGTCCAGTGTATCTGATCATGCCATTAAAAAAATATTAAAGACGTATTTATGACGTGTGCAGATTTTGAGGTAGCGATGTAACTACTTCTTTTCCCTAAGCCTACTTTTAAGACAGCGCATACGCCTCAAGCACCTGTGCGAGCCACTGTTGAAATAGGAATTTTGTTAGTTGTTTTTAAGAGTAAGTTTTGTTTGCTTTTAAGCTCAGAATTACTCAATAGTTTCTGTATGAAGTGAACTCTAATAACAGTTCTATGGAATCTTATTGAATTCGTAATTTTAGATAATAAGATTATAGTCTTATCACTCGTGTTTGTATCCCTTCAGTGAATACAACTTTTAACACTTCTCGGATTTATTAGATTAGTCTTCTTTCTCTTTTTCTTATTTTAAAGAAAGCTTTATAAATGTTTTCCACTTGTGTACTGCTCTTATAAATCTTTGTTAAATGATGTCTCGTTTGTCTGAAGCGGTCGCCACCGGCTCTTAGAATGTAATTACGATATCCATCAGCGGCATCCTTTTGCTCATTACCTTATCTAGTTCTTTTGAAATCCTTTTTAATACCGCTTGACTTTCTTGTGTAAGAAGTTTGATGAAGTGGACTAAACAATGAATTTATCGGTGGTTAGTTTTATCTTATCTACTTCAATCCACTTTAACATCTTCACTGAAATGTAATTGTGGCTTGATCGAGTTTTGTCATAAGAAGGAAAAAAACAACAACACTTGCAATCTATCTTGAATGATATAGAGAATGGGAAACTTTGTCACTTTTAACACCAGTGCCTCGTATCTCGCTAACACGTCGAATTGATCACATGGATTATTTTCAATTCGATCATCTGTAAACGATCAAGCAGCCAGTAAAGACATGTGTTTCTCTTACTGAAGGATTCTTCATGGCGGCTTTGTGGTAAGTTAGCGGTAAAATATGTAAAATGTAACCTCTTCTTTTTAAGTTGATCGTTGGACTTGTTTTAAGTTGATCGTTTAACATATTCTTTTTGACTGTTTTTCTGCACGTTTTCTTTCTTCAACGCAAGATCATTTTATATAGTTTATCCAAACCTCGATACGTCCTTAACTAAAAACTATATTACACCTTCCACCAGGTCCTCCTGATCCTGTACAGGCTTGCAACGTCTCCAACTGTTCAAGCGGTTCCTTCGTCCTAGAATGCAGTTCAGGGGACGACGGTGGATTACCACAAAGCTTTCATTTGGAGGTGTACAGGTCGGAGTCTAACGTACTACTGGCCAACCTAACGAGGCTAAGTAATCCAGTTTTCCAAGTAACCAGTCTTCCAGCGGGAGAGTCTTTTTATCTAATAGTTTATGCTGCTAATGCCAAGGGCCAAAGCCAGGGGGTTAGGACCACAGTTAAGATTCCTTTATCAGCCAAACGACAATTAGGTAAGTCGAGTAACTTTCCCGTATGTGTGTAAGAAACTTGCACTGTTAGACTAGAAGGATAACACATTTATTCAAGCCTTTGTTCTATCCTTCAGCTCAGCTTATTTTGTTTTATTGTTCGTGATGTTCGTAGTTCCAAGCGCGCGAGAAAAGTACTTGATTAGAGCTACTGTACTCGCGTTTAATACACTGGAATAACACTGCTTCATGTACTAGGCTGAAAGGTACCGAGCGAAGTAGAAAACTGTATTTGTGAAGTATTTATTTACTTCACGTGCGACCTAACAAAAGTTTATCACTTTCGGGAGAAACATTTCATCTCGGTGAATATCAGACTTTTCGGTTATAGAATGTTTTTCAACATTTCGAAAAAGTTTTAGTTCCATTAACTGATAAGTCACTCAATCAATATATCTACAGGTTTTAATAAAGTACAAGTGTTGGCTTGTTGTATCTTTGAACATGTATTCCAACTGGGTTTTAGAATGCAGAGGAACGTTAATAATAATAAATATTATTACTTTTAAGGCCTTGCATGACCAGGGTCAATATAAAGTAACGCCAAATTCCACTATTCGTTGGTAAAATAGTAACCTAAGAGTTGGCGGTCGGTGGTAATGACTAGCTGCCTTTTCTCTAGTCTTACACTGCTAAATTAGGAATGGCCAGCGCAGATAGCTCTCGTGTAGCTTTGCGCGAATTTCAAACCATTACTTTTACAAGGTAGTGTTTCATTTTTTTTGTATTTATTTTGCTGTCATATGTTGATTTTTGATCATATATTTTTCTCATATAAATATATTTATATGTGCTGTTCTTTACCTTGTCCTGAATAGTTTATGAAGTAACTGGAGTGATTCAAACAAATTATTAATACCTTATTGAAAATTCTCTTTAGTCTTATCTTTCCTTCGAGAATAAACATTTTCCTTTTTAATTATCTCAGATTTTCGAGAAAAGAAATGAAACAGTTTCTGTTTATAAAGGCCCCAATGGCATAACAGCGGACTTACCACGTCAGAAACCAGGTTTCGATAGCTGTGTTTGGCGGATAAACAACTCTTTAAAAAATGGCGAAACAAAATCTGTTAAAAGGAACATTTTCGTTTTATTTGGTGTAGTAACGTTGACACAGCTATACGTATTGAGAGGAGACGTGTTTTTGATTTGTTTGGTGTAGTAACGTTACCACAGCTATACGTATTGAGAGGAGATATTTTTGTTTTGTTTGGTGTAGTAGTGTTAACACAGCTATACGTATTGAGAGGAGATGTTTTTGTTTTGTTTGGTGTAGTAACGTTAACACAGCTATACGTATTGAGAGGAGATATTTTGTTTTGTTTGGTGTAGTAACGTTAACACAGCTATACGTATTGAGTGGAGATGTTTTTGTTTTGTTTGGTGTAGTAACGTTAACACAGCTATACGTATTGAGAGGAGATGTTTTTGTTTTGTTTGGTGTAGTAACGTTAACACAGCTATACGTATTGAGAGGAGATATTTTTGTTTTGTTTGGTGTAGTAACGTTAACACAGCTATACGTATTGAGTGGAGATGTTTTTGTTTTGTTTGGTGTAGTAACGTTAACACAGCTATACGTATTGAGAGGAGATATTTTTTTTGTTTGGTGTAGTAACGTTAACACAGCTATACGTATTGAGAGGAGATATTTTTTTTGTTTGGTGTAGTAACGTTAACACAGCTATACGTATTGAGAGGAGATATTTTTGTTTTGTTTGGTGTAGTAACGTTAACACAGCTATATGTATTGAGAGGAGATATTTTTGTTTGGTTTGGTGTAGTAACGTTAACACAGCTATACGTATTGAGTGGAGATGTTTTTGTTTTGTTTGGTGTAGTAACGTTAACACAGCTATACGTATTGAGAGGAGATTTTTTTTTGGTGTAGTAACATTAACACAGCTATACGTATTGAGAGGAGATATTTTTGTTTGATTTGGTGTAGTAACGTTAACACAACTATGCGGACAAAGTATTAAGAGGACGTATTTTTTGTTTGTTATAGTAACGTTAACACAGCTATACGGACAAAGTATTGAGGTGATGTGTTTTTTGTTTCGTTAAGTTACTTAGATACGCTACATTTTGTTGTATGTTCTAGTAAAACGTGCAAATTGAAAAACTGCATTCTTGAAGGCCTTAGCTATTGTGCTCACTTATAGAGTTAGATGTGATATAACAGTAAATATCTAATTAATGGAATATGAATATATTACAAATACAAACGTTCTTTCTGGTACAAAATTGAAACCTAGAAGCTTATGTTATATTCCATGCCGTAAATAAACGTTACCATTTATATTCCTATGACTCGTAAGGCTGGCCTAAGGTGGGTTTTTCATCAAAGCTCGAAAGTTAATGCGGATATGTGCTGATGTAAGTGTTAATATAACATACCGTTATCTTAATTTTGAGAAATACAGTCTCAGCTTTATGATACATCTGAAGATAAACAAGGATAGCTCGGCCATCAGAGTAATGTTTTAGATGTCTGATAAGTAATATGAAAGCACATTTCTTTCAAGGTCAATTTAAGTAGTTAATATTTTAAAAACTGATGCTTGGATCACTCATATAAAAAAAAAACCGTTACTACCGCTGAATATAAGTGAGATTTACTTATTGTTAGTTGTTATGGTACCTTAACGATCTTCTAAGATAGTTTGTTTTCTACATTTTTTCTCTGAAGGAAAATTTTCATCATCCGGACTGAGACCACTTCTCGGCGTTCTGGTGGGAACGGTGGCTTCTTTGGTGTTGGTGGCGATAATTATTGTTATCATTATTCGTATGAGGGGAATGGAAGCTCAACCTAACGGAAAAGGAGGTTTAATCTTAGTAGTCCTTCATACAAACACCCACACGTTTCTAGTAATGAAAAACAGAAACCTTTGCAAGAGTTGTTTACGGTTTAACAAGAAAAACAAAAGGCTTTAAGAAGTATTTTACACATGTTCTTATCAGCTAAAGTTAATCAATCAACAAGGTTCATAGAAATCCTGTTATGTATAATAACAGAAGCATTTGTTGTAAATTAGAAGAAATTATATAATGTAATAATCTTAAAATAAAAGAGAAAATGTGTGGATTTGATAATTAAATGTTCCATAAATAACCGTATGAAGCAGTCGTTTCTTTATATTCTTTATCCTGTATTATGGAACGCATCGAAATATTTGCGAAGAGAAAAAAGCAGTTTCAAAGAGGTTTATAAGCTATTGTAGTTTCTAGTTAAGCCTGAAAACTCTTCACTTCAAATCAAAAACTACACTAAAAAAAATATAAGCGTCATACCAATGCTACAGTATTCTTAAACCCTACAATGGTTCTAATAAATAAACATGTTTTTTCTCGTTAGCAAATAGCGTTAAGAATGGTTAAAATAAAAAAGAAATGGTTTGGTTCATTTACAAATTACAATAGGTATTGTAGGTATATAAAGAAGGGCGTGGCATGGCCAGGTGGGTTAAGGCGCATGATTCGTAATCTGAAGATCGCGGGTTTGAATCCCCGTCGTACCAAACATGCTCGCATTTTCAGCCGTGGGGAGTTATAATGTGACGGTCAATCCCACTATTCGTTGGTAAAAGAGTAGCCCAATATTTGGCGGTGGGTGGTGATGACTAGCTGCACTCTCTCTAATCGTTCACTGCAAAATTAGGGACGGCTAGCGCAGATAGCCCTCGAGTAGCATTGCGCGAAATTAAAAAAAACAAACAATACTCCAGCTCGAAACGGTGTTTGTGTTTTTCTTGTAGCAAAGCCACATCGGGCTATCTGCTTAGCCCACCGAGGGGAATCGAACCCCTGATTTTAGTATTAAATGATTAAACATATAAAGAATACAGATTAATGAAACTTAACACATAAAGAATGTTAAATCGTGTTATTTTATTATAATGAAACTTATTTATGATTCAGATAATTGTGAATTTTTTAAAACTTGTCATGATCCACATTCGTGATTGGTTTGATATGGTGACTTTTTGTTCCTGTTACATAAGTTATTAAATAGTTTTAGGTTTATCATCTTTTGAATGTATTTAATCCAATGGTACTTATTGTCACACTTATTTATTAGATCATTCAAGTCGGATGTCTTTTCATCAATACGATAAACCATTAGAAGAAGAACCTAACTGCCACGAAATTTCAGAGTTTCAAAATCGTTTTAACACCAAAGACTTGGATACCAGATCCGGTGACTGCTTTGCTACCGAGGTACGTGTTTGTTTATTTGTTGTTTTTTTTTTAAATTTCGAACAAAGCTACTTGAGGGCTATCTGTGCTAGCCATACCCAATTTAGCAGTGTAAGCCTAGAGGGAAGGCAGCTAGTCATCACCACCCACCGCCAACTCTTAGGCTATTCTTTTCACCAACGAATAATGGGATTGACCGTCACATTATAACGCCCCCACTGCTGAAAGGGCGAGCATGTTTGGTGCAACCGGGATTCGAACCCGCGAACCTCAGATTACTAGTCGAACACCTTAACCCACATGGCCATGCCAGGCCCGGGGTAAGAGAATTATAACAGAAAAAAACTAGTAGGTATTGATGGAATTAGAGAACCTTTGTATCTTTCATTTCGATATAACGTTCTGTGTCCAATCGGTTTCAAATAAAATTCTGATATTATTCTATGTTATAAACACTGGAGTTATTGCATGAATTATGGTATAATTATGTTGTAATGTATACCCTTACATAGAATAAACTGTTTTATTGGCAACAAACATACCTAATAGTATTTTAACTATTATTTATTAACCTGTATCTTCTCACCTTGAGAAATAGAATCTTGTGAGAGAATTACACGAAATCACAAAAGGAAGCAATGAGGAAATACGTTATGCATAACTATGACTTTTGTTAGTGTTTATAGTTCATTTATTAGATGAGTGTTAGTGTTTATAGTTCATTTATTAGATGAGTGTTAGTGTTTATAGTTCATTTATTAGATGAGTGTTAGTGTTTATAGTTCATTTATTAGATGAGTGTTAGTGTTTATAGTTCATTTATTAGATGAGTGTTAGTGTTTTGAGTTCATTTATTAGATGAGTATTTGTGTTTTGAGTTCATTTATTACATGAGTATTTGTGTTTTGAGTTCATTTATTACATGAGTATTTGTGTTTTGAGTTCATTTATTACATGAGTATTTGTGTTTTGAGTTCATTTATTACATGAGTTTTAGTGTTTATAGTTCATTTATTAGATGAGTGTTAGTTTTTATAGTTCATTTATTAGATAAGTTTTAGTGTTTATAGTTCATTTATTAGATGAGTGTTAGTGTTTTGAGTTCATTTATTACATGAGTGTTAGTGTTTATAGTTCATTTATTAGATAAGTGTTAGTGTCTTGAGTTCATTTATTACATGAGTATTGAGGTTTTGAGTTCATTTATTACATGCGTTTTAGTGTTTATTGTTCATTTTTAGATGAGTTTTAGTGTTTATAGTTCATTTTTAGATGAGTTTTAGTGTTTATAGTTCATTTATTACATGAGTTTTAGTGTTTATAGTTCATTTTTAGATGAGTTTTAGTGTTTATAGTTCATTTATTACATGAGTTTTAGTGTTTATAGTTCATTTTTTAGATGAGTTTTAGTGTTTATAGTTCATTTATTACATGAGTTTTAGTGTTTATAGTTCATTTATTAGATGAGTGTTAGTATTTTGAGTTCATTTATTACATGAGTGTTTGTGTTTTGAGTTCATTTATTACATGAGTGTTAGTGTTTATAGTTCATTTATTAGATAAGTGTTAGTGTTTTGAGTTCATTTATTACATGAGTATTTGTGTTTTGAGTTCATTTATTACATGAGTTTTAGTGTTTATAGTTCATTTTTTAGATGAGTTTTAGTGTTTATAGTTTATTTTTAGATGAGTTTTAGTGTTTATAGTTCATTTATTAGATGAGTTTTAGTGTTTATAGTTCATTTATTAGATGAGTGTTAGAGTTTTGAGTTCATTTATTACATGAGTTTTAGTGTTTATAGTTCATTTATTAGATGAGTTTTAGAGTTTTGAGTTCATTTATTAGATGAGTGTTAGTGTTTAGAGTTCAGTTATTACATGAGTTTTAGTGTTTCTAGTTCATTTATTAGATGAGTGTTAGTGTTTATAGTTCATTTATTAGATGAGTGTTAGTGTTTTGAATTCATTTTTTAGATGAGTTTTAGTGTTTATAGTTCATTTATTAGATGAGTTTTGGTGTTTATAGTTCATTTTTTAGATGAGTTTTAGTGTTTATAGTTCATTTTTAGATGAGTTTTAGTGTTTATAGTTCATTTATTACATGAGTTTTAGTGTTTATAGTTCATTTATTAGATGAGTGTTAGTATTTTGAGTTCATTTATTACATGAGTGTTTGTGTTTTGAGTTCATTTATTACATGAGTGTTAGTGTTTATAGTTCATTTATTAGATAAGTGTTAGTGTTTTGAGTTCATTTATTACATGAGTTTTAGTGTTTATAGTTCATTTTTTAGATGAGTTTTAGTGTTTATAGTTCATTTATTAGATGAGTGTTAGTATTTTGAGTTCATTTATTACATGAGTGTTTGTGTTTTGAGTTCATTTATTACATGAGTGTTAGTGTTTATAGTTCATTTATTAGATAAGTGTTAGTGTTTTGAGTTCATTTATTACATGAGTATTTGTGTTTTGAGTTCATTTATTACATGAGTTTTAGTGTTTATAGTTCATTTTTTAGATGAGTTAGTGTTTATAGTTCATTTTTAGATGAGTTTTAGTGTTTATAGTTCATTTATTAGATGAGTGTTAGAGTTTTGAGTTCATTTATTACATGAGTTTTAGTGTTTATAGTTCATTTTTAGATGAGTTTTAGTGTTTATAGTTCATTTATTAGATGAGTTTTAGTGTTTATAGTTCATTTTTTAGATGAGTTTTAGTGTTTATAGTTCATTTTTAGATGAGTTTTAGTGTTTATAGTTCATTTATTACATGAGTTTTAGTGTTTATAGTTCATTTATTAGATGAGTGTTAGTATTTTGAGTTAATTTATTACATGAGTGTTTGTGTTTTGAGTTCATTTATTACATGAGTGTTAGTGTTTATAGCTCATTTATTAGATGAGTGTTAGTGTTTTGAGTTCATTCTTTAGATGAGTTTTAGTGTTTATAGTTCATTTATTAGATGAGTGTTAGTGTTTATAGTTCATTTATTAGATGAGTGTTAGTGTTTTGAATTCATTAATTACACGAGTTTTAGTGCTTTTGTTTATTTAGTATCTTCGTGTTAGTGTTTTAATTCATTCAGCTGAAGAGTGTTAGTGTTTACACTTCATTTATTATGTTAGTGTTATTGTTTATTTTATTAATTAAATGAGTGTCTGAGTTTTAGTTCATTTGTTAGGTGAGTGTTAGTTTTTTATACTTCAATCATTAGATGAGTGTTAGTGTTTTTATTCCATTCATTAGATGAGCGTTAGTGTTTGTACTTCTTTTACTAGATGAGTGTTAATGTTTATGCTTTATTTGTTAGGTGAGTGTTAGTGTTTTATATTTGAGTGAAAAATATTATAATTATATATCTGTTTATTGTTATTAAATAAAATTAATTAGGGTAAGTTAGTCACTTCCATTGTTTCTCATTTTTATAGAAGAGATTGTTTTAAGAAAAAAATAAAAGAGTTTATTCGCAAACGTTTATCAATATTTACTAGTTATATAGGGTAATCACAAATAAAGCTTTGGAGTTCTTCGTAAGTTTAGCCTTTTAAAAAATATATTTTTTCTATTGTTCATCCAGGTAACTTAAGATGTACAAATTCTAATTTTGCTGGGAGATCGAAAGGATATCACGATTTTTGTAATAGTAAATCTGATGGTAACTTGTCTTCGATATTTTACAGGATAGTCACAACTTCCAATATACTGATCCTTATTATCCACGATTAATGACTCCACCTATGGCTGTTCGTTTGCGAGTTTCTGCTGAGAGTCAACCTTCAGACGAAAAAACCCTGATAAAAGATGGAGACATGACATGGACAGTGAAAAGCGAAAGTTTTCGAATAAATATTGACGACATCGAACCATATATTTCCACTATTAATTATTCCCAGGTAGTTAAATATTAAATACATTGAACCGTATATTCCTACTATTAATTATTCCCAGGAAGTTAAATATTAAATACATTGAACAGTATATTCCTACTATTAATTATTCCCAGGAAGTTAAATATTAAATACATTGAACCGTATATTTCCACTATTAATTATTCCCAGGTAGTTAAATATTAAATACATTACTGTATATTCCTACTATTAATTATTCCCAGGCAGTAAAATATTAAATACACTGAACCGTATATTTCCAATAATAATTATTCCCAGCTAGTTGAATATTAAATACATTGAACCGTATATTCCTACTATCAATTATTCCCAGGTAGTTAAATATTAAATACATTGAACCGTATATTCTTACTATTAATTATTCCCAGGTAGTTAAATATTAAATATATTGAACCGTATATTCCTACTATTAATTATTCCCAGGTAGTTAAATATGAAATACATTGATCCGTATATTCCTACTATTAATTATTCCCAGGTAGTTAAATATTAAATACATTGAACCGTATATTCCAACTATTAATTATTCCCAGGTATTTGAATATTAAATGCATTGTACTGTATATTCCTACTATTAATTATTCCCAGGTATTTGAATATTAAATGCATTGAACTGTATATTCCTACTATTAATTATTCCCAGGTAGTTAAATATTAAATACATTGATCCGTTTATTTCTACTATTAATTATTTCCAGGTAGTTAAATATTAAATACATTGAACCGTATATTCCAACTATTAATTATTCCCAGGTAGTTAAATATGAAATGCATTGAACCGTATGTTCCTACTATTATTCCCAGGTAGTTAAATATTAAGTACATTGAACCGTATATTCTTACTATTAATTATTCCCAGGTGGTTAAATATTAAATACATTGATCCGTATATTCCTACTATCAATTATTCCCAGGTAGTTAAATATTAAATACATTGAACCGTATATTCCTGCTATTAATTATTTCCAGGTGATTAAATATTAAATACATTGATCCGTTTTTTCCTACTATTAATTATTTCCAGGTAGTTAAATATTAAATACATTGATCCGTATATTCCTACTATTAGCATTTTATATGTAAACTTAATGTTTGAACAAATCGTTAAATCATTCTTTCGTACTTTATAATAATGTGTAAAAATTAGCTGTATCATAATGTTTTTCACACGTTGTTTCTCTAAGCGATTTCATGGGACCTGGTCCTGGTCAAGTAGTTAACGTGCCAAAGTTTGTAGCTTTGATTTCATGGTTCGCATATAGTTTCTTCCAAAACAGATCTCTCTCCATACTTTGGAACGATGGATGCGTTATAAAAGTAACGGTCAAATTTCATCAGTCTACCTAACACGTGTCTCCCAAGAGTTGGCGGTGGATGGTGTTAACTAGTTGTCTGCCGTATGCCTAATCTGTTCAGTAGTTAGGGATTGCTAAATTAGATAGCCTTCACATACAGTCCAAAAATTAACATTAATTCATAAAAACTGATAAAAACGTGCATAACTCAAAGACAAAATTCATTTGAACCAAATACGAGTTTTCACTTCCTCATGATTTTCACAAGGGATAATAAAACCTAAAATAAATGTAAAGTAAATGGAAACTAAAAAAACAAGTTATTTTTAAAAGAAACAAGTCAAATGAGTTTTTTCTCCCTGTGGATGGGGCCCGGCATGGCCAAGTGTGTTAAGGCGTTCGACTCGTAATCTTAGGTTCGCACCCGGTCGCGCCAAACATGCTCGCCCTTTCAGCCGTGGGGGCGTTATAAAGTGACGGTCAATCCCACTATTCGTTGGTAAAATAGTAGCCCAAGAGTTGGCGGTGGGTGGTGATGACTAGTTGCCTTCCCTCTCGTCTTACACTGCTAAATTAGGGACGGCTAGCGCAGATAGCTCTCGAGTAGCTTTGCGCGAAATTAAAAAACAAACAAACAAACCCTGTGGATGGAAAAATAAGGTTTTATCTTATTTAACAAACTTGTTAGTTTTGCCATGGTGTTACATTTTTGAAGTAACATTTTGCGATATCTCTGATTGCTACAGCCCTCTTCACTACAGTTTTGAAATTGAGTAAAGAAAGCTTGTTAACCCTTTAGTATCACTAGATTCTATAATAACAACTGAAGATTCCTATTCTTTCTTTTACTTATTTTGTTTAGAGGGCAGGAAGTTGGCGTTGCGGTGAGGGATAGACGAAGCGGACATGTTTTGGAAATGGTCTGGGAAGTTTACTGATATATTAGGTTGTCCAGAAATAAATGTCGTTTTCGAACTGCGAAGATAGGAAAAGTATAAACCAGTGTAAAGTATAAACATGCTTTAATCAAAGTAAGCACCATTTGTTTCAGCACGCTTTTGGAAACGTGTAACGATGCTGTTTATGCCTCTGCTGTAGAAATCAAAGCTTCTATAGCCAGTGAACTCCCTGAAAGATTCTTCTGCAGCTGCCTGGTTCTGAAAGCGTTTATTGTTCAAAAAGTTGCCAAACTGCTTGAAAAAATAAAAATTTGTAGGGGAAAGGTCTGGGGAATAAGGTGGATGAGACAGAACCTTGATTCCTAGTTCGTTCAATATTTGGAGTGTCATCCTTGACAGGTCTCATAACGCTGATTTTGTTGATCTTCAGTCAGCTCATTCAGAACCCACTTATCCAACTTTGTCTTCTTTCCAATCGCACTTAGGTGGTTGGTAATGCTTGATTTGTTTGTGCCTAGTTTTTCTGCAAGCTCACGTACTGTTATGCGAGTGTCTGTCTCAATTGTTTCCCTTAATGTGTTTTCATCTAAGGATGGCTTTCTTCCACAACCTTCATAGTCTTCAAGACTTTCATCTTGATGTTGAAACCTTTGTAATAGATCCATGGCTGAATGCTTGGTTGATGTTTCGCGTAATTTCGGTAGATTTTCGTCCAAGTTTGAAGTCGTGGAGGAAAATCAGACGAAAGTCCTGTTTGTCCAGGCTGCCTTGGGGTTGAGAAACTTATTGTGAGTAGAGTTGAAACAGCAGACAATTAAGACACCTTGTAAGCGACAAACGTTGGATTAAACCAAGTAACCATCGATATGTTACTCAATATTCAGCTTCTAAATGTCATCGTGAGAATTCCGTCATTTATTTCTAGACAACCTAATAAAAGTGAAAATGATTCGACTGGTCTAGATATTTATAAATTCTAATAAGTTATAAAAAAGAATCATTATTTGAAACCTGTTTACCTGTTATTACTGGAAAAATAAATTATGGTAACAAGGCGAACACATTAACTATTTTCTCTTGTATTTTGTGACAAGAATATAAACTGGAGGATTTTTTTGTTTTTTGTTTTTGAATTTCGCGCAAAGCTACACGAGGGTTATCTGCGCTGGCCGTTTCTAATTTAGCAGTGTAAGACTAGAGGAAAGGGAGCTAGTCATCACCACCTACCGCCAACTATTGGACTATAAATTTACCCACATATAGTTGGATTGACTGTGATATTATAACGCCCCACGGCTGAAAGGGTGAGCATGTTTGGTGTGACGGGAATTCGAAACCCCGACCCTCAGATTACCATAACCCAAGAGTGGGCGGCGGGTTCTGTTGATTAGCTGTCTTGTCTCTGCACTATCAATACCAAATTTAAATATTGTTATGCACAGACAATCTTGTGTAGTTTGTGGTGAACATACAACAACAAAGAATCTTATAGCCACATTGACGAAAAGACGGGTTTACACATGTCTGTGAGCCACTGGTAGCAATTAACTTGAAACGGTTTTACTTACCACATGACGTCTGCCTCTATTTTTCTGTATATGTTCAAATATGTGTGGGTGTATTTTCTAAGGTGGAAATTGTAGTATTTTAAAACATTATGTTTGTAAAATGTTGTTTTTATGGGGAAATCTTTCAATATAAAAATTAAAAATCAAGGGCTTGTAGAGAATTGGCACCATTCATATGGTGTTCCCTGTCACACCAAACATGCTCGCCCTTTCAGCCGTGGGAGCGTTATAATGTTACGATCAATCCCACTTTTCGTTGGTAAAAGAGTAGCCCAAGAGTTGGCGGTGGGTGGTGATGACTAGCTGCCTCTAATCTTACAGTGCAAAATTAGGGGAGTTGGCGGTGGGTGGTAATGATTAGCTCCTCTAATCTTACACTGCTAAATTAGGGACGGCTAGCGCAGGTGGCCCTCGTGTAGCTTTGCGCGAAATTAAAAACAACAACAACAAACAAATAAATAGTATGATTATGCTTGTATTTTGTTCAACCTTTAGTTCATTTTACAATACGGGTGAAATAGTGGGTGAATCTATTTCCAAATCAAGATTTTATTATTGGAGAAAAAGCGAGCTGATACTGCTAAGAAGAGCTCTTACTGTGTTATGTGTGTCAAGGTGCAGTGTATATTGTGATATAGGATATGTCTTGAAGAAAACCGGCTGTGGACTAAGAAAGGACTCCGAATGAAGAAATTTCCCATCCACGTTCGAATACAGTCATGGAACATGATACTCCGCTATTCTGTGAAGAAGGAGGAAGCAACACAGGGTGGTGTGGAATGATGTTGACGTATCACTAGAAATAATTTAACCTTTCGAGTATGTAACACATCTCGTGTTAATTGGGTTTTGTTTCTTTTGTAACCAACATATCTTGCGTGTTTCACAGATGTGTTATGTCATTCGTCCTTCTAACGTAACACGATTTTAGCAAGACTAGAGGGAATGCAGCTAGCCAACAAAACCCACCTTCAACGTTTGGGCTCCTCTTTGCCAAACTATAGCAGAACTGACTGTCATATTATAATACATTTACAACTGAAAGGGCAAATATGTTCGAACACGGAATTCAAACTCGCGACTCTGAGGTGCCAAGTTGAGTGTTGTAAGATTCAAAATCGCGATTCTGAGATACCAAGTTGAGTGTTGTAAGATTCAAACTCGCGATTCTGAGATACCAAGTGGAGTGTTCTAAGATTCAAACTCGCGACTCTGAGATACCAGGTGGAGTGTTCTAATATTCAAACTCGCGACTCTGAGATACCAAGTTGAGTGTTTTAAGATTCAAACTCGCGACTCTGAGGTACAAAGTTGAGTGTTTTAAGATTCAAAGTCGCGACTCTGAGATACCAAGTTGAGTGCTCTATTCACCAGGCCATGCAAGGCCGTTCGAGAAAACAACCAACATATCCAAGCTCTTGTCAACAAAACAAGCGAAGTGTTTAGTGTAAATTAAGTCTGATTCATACTGGTAACATTACCCTGATGCAAACATTCAAATAACAAGCTATATTTACTTCATTAATGCTTTTTTGATTGTTTGTTTTTGAAATTTCGCGCAAAGCTATTGGAGGGCTATCGCGCTAGCCGTCCATAATTTAGCAGTGTAAGACTAGATGGAAGGCAGCTAGTCATCATCACCTATCGCCAACTCTTGGGCTACTCTTTTACCAACGAATAATGGAATTGATAGTCACACTATAACGCCCCCACGGCTGAAAGAGCGAGCATGTTTGGTGGGACGGGGATTCGAACCCGCGACCCTCATATTACGAGTCGAACGCCTTAACCCATCTGGCCGTGTCGGGGTCCTAATGCTTCTTTCGCAATACAAGTTTTGTTTTTTCTCTTTTAGTTGGAGCTTGATTATTGGGGGTAACATTATTGTATTCAAATAACATTTCTTTAATTCTGTAGCTAATAATTTACTCACAACAAAAATTTCACTTTTTATTTTCATAACTGTCCGTCCTCCAGTGGCTCAGCGGTATGTCTGCGGACTTACAACGCTAAAAACCGGGTTTCGATACCCGTGATGGGCAGAGCACAGATAGCCCATTGTGTAGCTTTTTGCTTAATTTACAACAACAACAACATAACCTTCCTAGTGAGACAGAGGTCAATTTACGGACTTACAAGGCTAAATTAAGGAGTTCCAGTCTCACGGTTTGAATTTTTACTCAAACCCAAAAAATGAAACAGTTTCATAAAAGGTAGAGAAACTTTAATACCAGCATGCAAATGACACATTTAGAGTAATTAAAGTATAATGGGAAACCTAAACATATCTAAGGACATTTTGTTTATTAATATTTTTTACTGAAATATGTAACACACTTATAGTTTCTAGACTTGTACACATGAACTTGTTTTTTGTCTTAGTTTTTGTTATTTTATGTTCGATAGGTTAACCACCAGGACGGGTACAAAACGTCTACACCAGTTTGATGAAAGAATCGATTGGCCAGTTTATCTAATTCTATTGTCTCTGAAGATGAGACGAAAGCGACGACAATTGCGATACTACTGACAAATCTCTGCCATTCCTCCAATAACCTTGACGATTCTGAGCAGCATGCCAGAGCGCCACGTCATATTCCGGAGTCCCAGATGCCCATACGGACATTTTTATTGCTAAAACAATTCCAGGGATACCAAAACATCCCTGCTTTCCGTTGGTACAGAGGAAAAATGATGTCATGAGATCCTATCAAATAATTCATTCTCAAACATGAAAACTTGCCAGTATATTTGTGAAACTTCAGTGGCGGAAAATCTGGGATAACGAACACTATGGACAAATAAGATAATCCTCTAATATTATCATATTTCTAAAGCGATTTATGTTGCAGTAAATATTAATATTGGTTTCCGATCAGAGTAATTGCCAACTTAGAGCGAAACTAAAATTCAAGCTGGTTATGAACACACCTAATTAAATATGCTTTTTTTTTTGCGTTATTATTCAAACAAATTTGAATACATTGTTTCTTCAGTAGAGAATCCTCGCTGTTAACAATATTTTCAGCTGCTATCCCAATGAACTTAGGAGACTTAAGATAGTCTTGGATACTTTTTTAAGCTAACAATACGAAACAGTCTCTGTAATAAAAGTAAAACAATAAAGATAAGACTGCAAAGTTAATAAAATTAGATATATTAAACAACTGGTATTTACTGTACATTATTAATAAGAAATTAAATTAGTTGGAGGTAAATAAAAAGAGTTATTTCTATGGATATTACATCTATTTACTTCTACACGGAACTTTGAACTTTTATCTTTTATTGTTAATCCCATAATCATTGAGTGGATTTAAAGAAAAATCTGAAAAAAAATCCACCCATGATTTAATACATGGTGAATCTTTTTCAGAGACAAATCAATCTATCATACAACCATTTAGTGGTTACCTGTAAGTGAATGACATAAGAAGTCTGTTTTTATATGCATTAAACAAACTCAAATATTCGTGTTTGTGTTAATGTAACTTTGATATATATTATATATATCGTAAAATTTCGTGTTTTAAAGTAATATAAAAGCGATTTTACATTTCTTTTGAGAACAAAACTGAGTTTGGTAAACTGACATTAACCATTCTGTTCTCTAAAGTTAATCGATAAATTCGCAATTGTAAGCAATAATAACAATAAATTTCTAATGAATGTGCAATACCAATATTTTTGACTCTTAGCTTTATTTTCTTAGAATCACTTGTTACTGCTCTCTCCAAAAGAGGCTAATGACTCTTTAGCCAGGGACAGTAACGAAATATACTGCAAAAATCTTCCATCAGTTGCACACTTGGTAAGAAATAAGAAACATGAGAATACCATCGCATTGTTCTCATACTTTAACACTCACTCGACGTAAGTATTGAGAAACTATTGGAATAAAGACAATTTAATCAATAAACTCTGCGACCCGTTTTCAGTTTAAAGGAAGAAAATCCACTTGATTTTGAAGACTTACAACGTAGATAAATTAATAAACAGAAGTATTCATGGACTGCTGTTTACGTCAAAATACTTTTGTATTCTTCGCATGCTTTCGACTCTCTTATCAGAGGAACCATTGAGCAATAAATATTAAGCATTGTACATTGTAATCCGATATTTTAATGTAGATAACAGTCTGAGTATAGTTCTAGATACAACTCCACCTGATGTTGAAACCTGCTTACATTTCTCGTGGTCGTGATAGCGATACATTCGAACGTTCTAAGAAAATGAAAGTGGAATTTCCTACAGCTTTAAACTATCGCTAAGCTTATGTTGTCGACATCTATATTTTAGTAGACAGAAATAAATTATTAATTAGAGAGGCTAGAAATAAAGTTTTTATCGTGTCTTTGAAAAACTCGTATACTTTTCTTTGTGTGGTTAAAATACGAGATGAAATTGTCAAACGTTTGTAACAAGACAACTAGTTGAATTATTCATAATTGTTAATCTTCCACAAGGCATCAGTTACAAGTGTATTCCTGACGAGTCTCCGATTTATTACGTTACGTATTACAATTTCAAACAGTCGGAAGTTTGAATTTGAACTTAGAAGTTAATGGAACGTCGATGTATGTTAAATTTATTATTTTTAACAACACAATTGATACACACGGCTTTCTTTCTTAACAGGCCCGGCACGGCCAGGTGGTTAAGGCCCTCGACTCGTAATTTGAGGACCGCGGGTTCGAATCCCGGTCCCACCAAATATGCTCGCACTTTCAGCTGTGGGGCGTTATAATGTGACGGTCAATCCCACTATTCGTTGGTAAAAGAGTAGCCCAAGAGTTGGCGCTGGGTGGTTCCTCTAGTCTTACACTACAAAATTAGGGACGGTTATCGCAGATAGCCCTCGAGTAGCTTTGCGCGAAATTAAAAAAAAACAAAACAAACAATCTTTCTTAACACATATATTTTAATATACAAACAATAATATAATTTATAATAATGTTTATTATAAATAATGTTTTATATAGAAAAGTTTCACAAACTTAAAAACAATAATGAGTCTTCTATCTGGTCTGGAGCTGAATATTTTATCCACGGTTCACGATGTGCGAATTGCCTTTGAATTGACATCAGTACATTTTATTCAACGGCTAGATAACTAGCTCTCTATTTTTAACTGGTCTCACGCCGTTTATAAGCTGACTTTTCTCCGATGAAGATATTTAATGTCCTCATATAAATACTAACATCCAATTGAATTCTCTGAAGTTAAACGGTTTGTAAAGTTCGAAATCTACGAACGTTCCGCGTCAAGTATCTGTAGTTTACTGATTAATAAGCATTGATCACAGTTATAGCTTCCGAGATTTATAGTATACTAACTGTAGTAAACCAGCAATATAATACTGCCTCCAGACATAACAGTAAATCTGTTACATCTCTCTACATAGAGAATTACAAATTGGCATTGACAATTTTTAACTAAGATGTTTCGTATTTATACATTGCAAACAATACATTAAATATAATCAACTTAAATACATACAACTTCAATGGTCTTGACAGTATATAACAATTAATACAAATAACCTTATGATCATAAATTTATATAACACGTAAAAGTGTATCAGCATAGATGCTATTAACCCCTTTGGCATGGATTATCTTCAAGTCATACTCTTGTAATGTTAAACTCCAATTTATCAGTCTTATGTCTTGCCCTTCGTTTGGTTCCAAAACATCAACGAGTTATGAACAGCGTAACTGACGCAGATAGATACGTGTTGAAATGGTCTTAAAATAACATTAAAACCAGTGTTTCTTTTCCCACATTACAATGATTATTTTGATAAAAACCTTTTTAGAAAAATAACAAACAGGGTGCTCAATATTTCTGTCGTCTGATTGTAATAGAATAACATCAGCACCAAAGTCATTGACATGAACATCTAATACAAAAGGCTTATCAGAATCAAATGTCATCAGTACCTGGTAAGTACACAATAAAGATCTGGTCTTTTCAAAAGCAATTTGTTCAGACAATTGAACTTTTGATTTTTTTTCAATGAGTTTGTTAATGGTACAGTGATGTTAGCAAATGGTTTACAAAACTTCACGAAACAACCAGCAATTTCCAAATATTTTATCAAACTTTTCTAGTTTGTAGGTGTCGGATAATTTACAATGCAATAAATTTTGGTTTGAATTGGAGAAACTCAGCCGTGGCCTACTACGAGATGCGCGTAAACAACTTTGAGTTTTATAAAAGTCACTTTTTGTCAAATTTATGTGTAAATTATAATATTATTAAAACAAATTCCAACATCTGAAACATTATTGAGACAATGAATCATTATTCGCTGAAATGACTCTTGAGAATATTTCATCCCAAAAGTTATTACATTCTACTGGCATAATCCATCAAGAAGCAGAGATTTCTTTTGCCCTGTCAGTTAGAAAACATATATTGGTGTCCTTTCAGCAGGTCACATTTTGTGATGTATCTGGCTTTTCCAATTTCACCAATGCAGCTCTCCATTCTTGGAATGGGTGAGGAATTTGTCTTTGTCAAAGCATTCACTCTGCAAAATTCTGTACAGAATCTAACTGAACCATCAGATTTAGGAACCAGTACACAAGGTGAAGACCAGTCATTTTTACTGGTATCATTCTTCAGTGTATAAAATATTTCTTTACGCACTCTTTTAGTCTTGACTGGATTCACATGATAGGGATGTTGTTTCACAGGACTGGATTCACATGATAGGGATGTTGTTTCACAGGATTGGACTTACGTTATAGGGATGTTGTTTCACAGGATTGGATTCACATGATAGAAATGTTGTTTTACAGGATTGGACTCACGTTATAGGGATGTTGTTTCACAGGATTGGATTCACATAATAAGGATGTTATTTCACATGATTGGATTCACGTTATAAAGATGTTATTTCACAGGATTGGATTCACATAATAAGGATGTTATTTCACAGGATTGGATTCACATGATAGGGATGTTGTTTCACAGGATTGGACTCACGTTATAGGGATGTTGTTTCACAGGATTGGATTCACATAATAAGGATGTTATTTCACATGATTGGATTCACGCTATAGGGATGTTGTTTCACAGGATTGGATTCACATGATAGGGATGTTGTTTCACAGGATTGGATTCACGTTATAGGGATGTTGTTTCACAGGATTGGATTCACATAATAAGGATGTTATTTCACAGGATTGGATTCACATAATAAGGATGTTATTTCACATGATTGGATTCACATGATAGGGATGTTATTTTACATGATTGGATTCACATGATAGGGATGTTGTTTCACAGGATTGGACTTACGTTATAGGGATGTTGTTTCACAGGATTGGATTCACGTTATAGGGATGTTGTTTCACAGGATTGGATTCACATGATAGGGATGTTGTTTCACAGGATTGGAATCACGTTATAGGGATGTTGTTTCACAGGATTGGATTCACGTTATAGGGATGTTGTTTCACAGGATTGGATTCACATAATAAGGATGTTATTTCACAGGATTGGATTCACATGATAGGGATGTTGTTTCACAGGATTGGACTCACGTTATAGGGATGTTGTTTCACAGGATTGGATTCACATAATAAGGATGTTATTTCACATGATTGGATTCACGTTATAGGGATGTTGTTTCACAGGATTGGATTCACATGATAGGGATGTTGTTTCACAGGATTGGATTCACGTTATAGGGATGTTGTTTCACAGGATTGGATTCACATAATAAGGATGTTATTTCACAGGATTGGATTCACATAATAAGGATGTTATTTCACATGATTGGATTCACATGATAGGGATGTTGTTTCACAGGATTGGACTCACGTTATAGGGATGTTGTTTCACAGGATTGGATTCACATAATAAGGATGTTATTTCACATGATTGGATTCACGTTATAGGGATGTTGTTTCACAGGTTTGGATTCACATGATAGGGATGTTATTTCACAGGATAAACATCATCTACATAACATTATGAACAGTAATGTTGGCTTGATTAGGATTGTCCCGAAATACACATTCGTATTCAATCAATAAACTAGCAAGTTGATTTTTTTTCTCTTTTCCGGAGGCACGTGATCGGGTTTTAAATCAAGATTTGCCAAAATGTCTGTTCGATATATATGTAACAACAGCTGGTTTGGGTTGAAAAATTCTTATGTAGAGGATCGAACAACGTTTCGACCTTCTTCGGTCATCGTAAACCAATACAAAGGAACACCTTTATACCTACATGAATAAATATAATCAAACATCTAAGCACGCTCTCTACATTCCTACACTCAGTTACACAACCCCCTTCATACATGTATATGGTCAGCTATCGGTCAGTCACCTCTTTCTTTCTTTGTGTACCTGACGATGACCGAAGAAGGTCGAAATGTTCTTCACTCTACATAAACATTTTGTCAGCCCAAACCAGCCGTTTTTACATATAATGTTTTCTCTACAAGTGGGTTTTCTCGACATTACTGATTACTCTGTTTAATGTTACATTCATCTTTATTATTTTAAATTTACGGCTGTCTGAGTCAAAAAGACTCATCAGAATCATTAGAACACTGAACGGCTAAAACGTAATCAGATGAATTTCGATTGTGGTAGGGCTTCAACGTATTGCTATGACACAGCTGGTTGACCTTTTGATGATCAGATGTTATTACAATATAGAGCAACCTCATAGGGACCATGGAATTTAGCTTTGAGTGGATGTCCTATAGTAGGTGACAATATAAAAAGGCTATACCAACAGGATGGAACTTTGACCTCTTTGACCTTGCGGTCATAAGCATTTTTCATTCTAGCTTGAGATGACTTCAATTTTTTTAGAGCTAATTCACGAACGCATAATATTCTCGACCAAAACTTGGGGTCCGTCAGGGCCGGGTGGTTGAGGCACTTGTCTCGTAATATGAGGGTCGCGGGTTCGAATGCCTGTCACACCAAACATGCTTGCCCTTTCAGCCGTGGGTGCGTTATAATGTGACGGTGAATCTCGCTATTCGTTGGTAAAAGAGTAACTCAAAGGTTGGTGGTGATGACTAGCTGCCTTTCATCTAGTGTTACACTGCTAAATTAGGGACAGCTTGCGCGGTTAGTCGTCGTGTTGCTTTGCACGCAATTTTAAAACAAACAAAGAAACCAAGGCTTGAAAACTTAATCCAGTAAGTGTATTTTACATGATTTATGAACGTTTAATGTACACAATGAGACTGCCATTTAATATTGTTTCTTTGCCAATTGGCTCTTATGTTGGTAAAAACAATAATAATGAAATTCAATACACACAAAAATATTAAGCTTGACGTCTATAATACTTAAATTCGAGGTTCGATGCTTTCATTAAACACGGTACATGTAGCTCAAATTGCAACGTTATTTTTAAACAAAAGAAACAAATGTGAATATATGGGTTTGTGAGAAACGTTTATATAATGTAATATAAAGATGGTTACTTATACTTTAGGAAAGATATGGACGTTGCTGTTGCAATACTGCAGTAACGTGCATTTGCCTTTTGACGTGAAAGTGAAATAGGATATCATGTTATGCTCTATCTACTGGAGCTCTTCGGTTGTTGCTATATCATTTATCAACTTATTCTATTTATTTCTTTTTTACGGATGAAGTAGAAATATTGGACATAAATAACGAACCAAGAAGAAATGATAATTTTAAGAAAAGCCGTTTTAATTTGAGAATATAACATTTAATATATATCTATAGCATATTTTTTCCACTCTGTGTTTTCTTACTTGAATTTTATTTCTCTTCAATTCACTCTTTATCATTCTATCTTATCACGCTCTATTCGTATCTTCAACCTTACGATGGAATATATCCTGACGTCACTTTCTCAATGTATGCACACCGTCTCAAACTGAATCGTCTGTTTCAAAGGTCGACATGTGCATTTCTTATATTACTACTGATGTTGTAACTTGATACTCTGTATTCAGCATTATTTTCTTTTGCTGGTCAGTTTGTTTTTACATCAGACTCTTGGCTGTGGTGCTGTTGTTTTAGAATGTTTTAAAAGTTATTTAATGTCCACATCTGTTAGAATGCTAAATAATCTTTAATTTACGAATCACTGGTCATCTTTAATTGAATTATATATATATATATATAGGCTGTTTTGACTGTTATGTTATTTCAATTTTTATATGTCTGTTTACATTTTTAAAAACCTTTTCTATTTATTTCACTTTGAAAATAATATAGACACTTTTTTACTTACGAACACAAGTATCTGTGACAAAATACACCAATGATATAGCTTGTTTTTTATTGGGCAAGTGAAGCATTACTTTTGCAGTGCAATACCAATTTCGTTTTTCTCAACCATCATAAACAGATTAATGGACCTAAATTCAGGTATATAATGTACACAAGGCTTATCTTTAAGCGGTAACTTTTATTCCACCAGATAATTAATGTTACATCCGGCAATTTTACTAACACTTTCAAATGAAAAAGTTTGTCGTTGTTGTTAAGCCCAAAGCTATTCGTGCTCTGCCCACCAGAGGTATCGAAACTCTATTTCTAGCGTCGTCAATGTAAATACTTACTGCTAAACCAATGACGAATAATATTTTTTATCAAGTGTTAACATTGGATAGTTTTAATAATCCCACTTAAACGATGAGTGAATGAATGACCTCTGACACCAAGTAAAAAAATACAGTTTCAAGTTCATCTTGCTGGGTTACCTATTGTTGGTTTCCTTCAGTGTGTTTATACACCAGTACTAACTGTCAAAGCTCTATATTGTCCCATCATCAAAATATTCACATCCAAGTTTATTTTTCAGGCCAACCTTTTATATTATACTTTTATATTTATCTATAGTTGTCTAAAAATTCAACGAACGTTTGATTTCCTGGAAAAAACTGGACAAAGGAAAATGCTCACTAGTTTCCTTCAAGTGTGTGGAAAGAATAAGCACTCCCTGGTTGCAATCGATCACTGAGACGACCGCGTGATGGCTTTCAAATACAAATGTATTTTCACAGCTTGTTTCGGAGAAGAGTTCGATCAACTTAATCCTTACTTTTAGTGAGATGATTTTGTTGTCGTGAAACCACTAAATAGCCACAAAGGATACATATACTGGTCTGGTGTCTATAGCATTTCTTTAGATATTTGTGAACGAAAAATATATCTTCTGAAAACCAGGAGTCTAGCATACTTTAACGTTAATCATATAGCTGGTAAAGGTAAGCTGGGAACCTATTCAGAATATTATAATGAATAATCCAGCAGCCAAGCTCAGAAGCGAGAAAATATTTATCTGACATATTACGTTAAACTATCTTACACATTCCAAACAGTTAACCAATACATAACTTGCTTTAGAGTTTCTTAAAAATACATATTTTGATAACGAATAAAGATAATAATAAGTGCACTCAATTATGCACTTTAGGTTTATATAAAAGCGATACACTGCTCTGGATAGACGAAAAAATCTGACAATTTATAGGCGCTGTTAAAAATTATCGCTTTTTTCGCAGTACTTAAAATCTGTAATTACCTATTCCTTCAAGAGATGGCACTACAAGTGATTAGTAAAATTGCATTGGTGGCGAAATCAACATTAATCGATGCGAATGTTTTAAATATTGTTTATCTCATTATGCTCTACTGTTTTATTTGTAGTCCAAATAAACGCATATTAGTCATGTGATAAATTAGTGTAGGTCATATACGTTGTGAGTAAAACACCTCTTAATACTGATGTTTTTCACAATTTATATAAATGTGTAATTATTTTTCAACATCTAGTCAACCTCTATCCGTTTCCGCTAGGTGGCTAAGGCGATCGACTTGTAATCTGAGGATTGTGGGTTCGAATCACCGTTGCACCACACATTCTCGCCTCTTCAGCCGTGTAGGCATTATAATATGACGGTCAATCCTACTATTCGTTGGTAAAAAAGTAGTCCAAGAGTTGACGGTGGGTGATAATGACTAGCTGCCTTCTCTCTATTCTTACACTGCTAAATTAGAGACGGTTATCCTAGAGAGCCCTCGTGTAGCCTTTGCAAGAAATTAAAAAACAAACGATATATCCGTTTCTTTGTTTGTTTAGAATTAATCACAAAGCTACACAATGTGCTATCTGTGCTCTGCCAAACACGGGTATCGAAACCTGGTTTTTAGGGTGTGAGTCCGCAGATATACCGCTGTGCCACTAGGGGAAGGGAGTCCGTTTCGTTTATTAGACTTTTTCTAAGATTTAATTGGGGTGTATAATCGGTCAGTTTCTTCTGATAAGAGGAAAAATAAGTTTAACTTTTAGATAGTCTACGAACTGGAGTGAATACAATTTTTGACTATTGTGAAAAGAAAATGTAATAAGCTTTCGGCTGAATTTTTGAAGGCAATTTCGTTTCGATACGATCTAAAATTGTGGAGTCGCTCACGTTAAGTTGAATTAACTCCTATTGTACACTTGTAGAAAACTGAAACACGTGAATGGCGGAGAACGTAAACATGGAAAAGGTTTGGAAAGTGACCTTTGTGACCGTTAAGGAAAATAAACCTGTAAGAAATAAAGAAAATCATCATTGTGACAAGCAAAGAATGTAGACCTGACAAGGACTAAAGACGTCACATATGTGACTTGTAAGGAATATAAATATTGCAAAGATTTGGAAAGTCGTAACTGTAACTTACAAGACAAGTAAACCTGTTGAGAAATATAAAAGTCATCATTAAGGAATATGAAACTGGACAGTCGTTGTTGTGTTCATAAAGAAATATGAGGCTAGAGTAGAACAGAAAAGTTGTCGTCGTGACTGGAATGAAACGTATGTCTAGAAAGGACTGGGAAAAGTCCTTGTTGTAGATGCGCTAGTATTCCTCATGTATAACATAATCACAGATAAAAGACGCCCACTTCATGAGTTTCGACAAATACGTTTTTAGTAGCTTCCTTTCTACCACTAGGTCCCGGCATGGCCAGGTGGTTATGGCACTCGACTCGTAAACTGAGAGTCGCAGGTTCGAAACTCCGTCGCACCAAACCTGCTCGTCATTTCAGCCGTGGGGGAATTATAATGTTACAGTCAACTCCACTATTCGTTGGTAAAAGAGTAGTCCAAGAATTGGAGGTGGGTGGTGATGACTAGCTGCCTTCCCTCTGGTCTTACACTGCTAAATTAGGGACGGCTAGCGCAGATAGTCCTCGAGTAGCTTTGTTGCGATCGGGATTCGAACCCGCGACTCTCGGATTACGAGTCGAACGCCTTAACGCGCTTGGCCATGCCGGGCCAGAAATGAAAGAAACGGAACGAATGAAAGGAGCCATCTAAAAGAACAATTACAATTCACAACAAGTTTTCTACAGTAATGTATTGATGTGACACAAACTTCTTTGTTGTCCTACATACACCTCTCAGTGGTAAGTAAGTCTGAACAGAGTGTACAGTTCAGACAATCCAATGTGTAGCCCAAACGAAATTTATTTGTCTATTAACTGAAAATAGAAAAAAAGAAACCTGTCAGGGAATGAACTGAATATAGAATATGGGTTGATAATGGGCTAACTAAAATTGCAAGTAGAATTATATACTGGTATTTCTCCACGTTAAAATACTGTTCTTTAACTTGCAAGGTTTCAGCCCCTTTTACTTCAGCCTTTATCAGGCATCATGTATTTCCAGTAAGAGGATTGAAACCTTACAAGTTAAAGAAAGGTATTTTAACGTTAAAAGAATCCTTGTATAACTTGTATTCTTGTGAAATCCTTATATTAACTTAAATAGGTTATGAGTCTTAGAAAACAACTAGAATAAACTTGTCGAGTTATCTCTTTTAAACCATACATTGAAGAGTTGTGTTCATATAATATATCTTTTAGCCCTCTTTGCCTCCCTCCTCCAGTGACACAGCTTTATGTCTGCGGACTTACAACGTTAAAAACTGGGTTTTGATACCCGTGGTAAGCAGAGTACGATAGTCCAGTGTGTAACTTTGCTTAACGACAAATAAAAACAAACGTTGTCCTTATGCACAAAACCTTGTCTTTGAGCATTATACTTATCCGAGTAATTTATTATTTGTCCTGTGTTGGTCGGCAGCAAGTATACGGGCTTACAATGCTAAAATCAGGGGTGCGATTTCCTGCGATGAACAGATCTCAACCCACCGTGTAGCTCTGCGCTAAATAAAAAATATAACAATTTCTTTTGCAACATCTACCGAAAAAATTCTAAACTAATGAATAATATACAGTTATTATTTTTCTGTTATTCGCTTCCTAGTGACATAGCAGTATGTCTGCGAACCGACAGTACTAGAAACCTGGTTTCAATACCTGCAGTGAGCAGAGCACAGATAGCTCATTGTGTAGCTTTGTGGTTAACTTTAAACAAACAAACAAACAAGCTGCAGCAATAGCATAACGGTATGTTTGTAGACTTACAACGCTAGAAACCTGCTTTCGATATTCATGATCGAAAGACTACAACTAGCCGATTGTATAACTTTGTGCTTGACCAGAAACAAGCAGTTTTTCTCTTGTTCGCGGGTTTTATTTGGCTTGGCCGTATAACTGAACGGAAGTTTTTGAATCCTACTTTATGCATATTAACAAACACGGCAAGATTTCGTCCACTCTCAACCTCAGTCTTTCACAAAATAAAATATTCAAAATTCTACCTAAACGTTTATATAATTTCAGTCCTGGAAGTTGAACATTTATAAATTATTGATTATAGGGTTTGAATATTAAGTTAAAGTCGCTAGGCTTAAGATCGCAGAACAGACGAAAATTGGTGTTATTTGATTTATCTGAAGAATTTAAATTTATATTAAGATGTGGTTACATACGATTGAACTTAGAGTAGCATTTTTCTATTTCAGGGAAGAGTCTAAGTATTATTGAGTTCTAATTTATTACTGGTGTTTTTTTTTTTTTTCCCTCCTTACAACAACTTAGCCCAAACACTTTCGTTGTTCTATTTGAAGTAGATAGAAGTCACTCAGTGAGATTAACATCTTGATATATCAACTTACTGACGCCATCTACCCAGGAAGAACATAGATCAAGGAATAATAAACAAAAAGTTAAGACGTTTGAGAGCGAAAAGGAAAAAAAAATAATTTCAATCGATGAAACTAAAATGTAAAGCCACGATTAAGTTCTGCTTTAGTAAAAATGACGAATGTCTGCTGGAGAGAGAGATTCCTTCATTTTTTTAATATCTTTCACGCTAAAAACGGACGGATGCTTGTTAATAGGAATTGTATTGATTAATGTTAGGTTCCTCGTGCCTTTATAACGATTTTCTTTAACTAATGTATATATATACATGTATGTATGTATGAAAAAACTGTACAAAAACTATTTGCATGTACTTCATGTGTAACATGATTCAGTTGTCCTTTACCCACTAACAGAAAGCCATATTATGTGCGTGAAAGATCTGTCAATGGTTACTAATGACAAGAACGTTTCAAACATTTGGATTGACATAGACACATGCCTTATTATATAATGTAGGTTGTTTAAAACTCACTGGTAATCACGATTTTGTGATGAAAGGAAATTACACCGTTCCATGAACAAACGACGATTCTGATTGGCCGATGTTTACTGTTACATTATCTCAATGTTTCTTTTCTATCCTACATGCCATAATCTGATCATCTAATGTTTAATGTTACAGTATCTACTGTTTCTCGACTCTACAAGTCATGTTCTAGTCACTCTACGTTTGATGTTACAGTATCTATTGTTTCTCGACTCTACAAGTCATGTTCTAGTCACTCAACGTTTGATGTTACAGTATCTACTGTTTCTCGACTCTACAAGTCATGTTCTAGTCACTCAACGTTTAATGTTACAGTATCTATTGTTTCTCGACTCTACAAGTCATGTTCTAGTCACTCAACGTTTGTTGTTACAGTATCTATTGTTTCTCGACTCTACAAGTCATGTTCTAGTCACTCAACGTTTGATATTACAGTATCTATTGTTTCTCGACTCTACAAGTCATGTTCTAGTCACTCAACGTTTGTTGTTACAGTATCTACTGTTTCTCGATTCTACAAGTCATGTTCTATTTACTCAACGTTTGATGTTACAGTATCTACTGTTTCTCGACTCTACAAGTCATGTTCTAGTTACTCAACGTTTGATGTTACAGTATCTACTGTTTCTCGACTCTAAAAGTCATGTTCTAGTCACTCAACGTTTGTTGTTACAGTATCTATTGTTTCTCGACTCTACAAGTCATGTTCTAGTTACTCAACGTTTGATGTTACAGTGTCTATTGTTTCTCGACTCTACAAGTCATATTCTAGTCACTCAACGTTTGTTGTTACAGTATCTACTGTTTCTCTACTCTACAAGTCATATTCTAGTCACTCAACGTTTGTTGTTACAGTATCTACTGTTTCTCAACTCTACAAGCCATGTTCTAGTCACTCAACGTTTAATATTACAGTATCTATTGTTTCTCGACCTTACAAGTCATGTTCTAGTCACTCAACGTTTGTTGTTACAGTATCTATTATTTCTTGACCCTACAAGTCATGTTCTAGTCACTCAACGTTTGTTGTTACAGTATCTACTGTTTCTCGACTCTGCAAGTCATGTTCTAGTTACTCAACGTTTGATGTTACAGTATCTATTGTTTCTCGACTCTACAAGTCATATTCTAGTCACTCAACGTTTGTTGTTACAGTATCTACTGTTTCTCGACTCTACAAGTCATGTTCTAGTTACTCAACGTTTGATGTTACAGTATCTATTGTTTCTCGACTCTACAAGTCATGTTCTAGTTACTCAACGTTTGTTGTTACAGTATCTACTGTTTCTCTACTCTACAAGTCATGTTCTAGTCACTCAACGTTTAATGTTACAGTATCTATTGTTTCTCGACTCTACAAGTCATGTTCTAGTCACTCAACGTTTGTTGTTACAGTATCTATTGTTTCTCGACTCTACAAGTCATGTTCTAGTCACTCAACGTTTGATATTACAGTATCTATTGTTTCTCGACTCTACAAGTCATGTTCTAGTCACTCAACGTTTGTTGTTACAGTATCTACTGTTTCTCGATTCTACAAGTCATGTTCTATTTACTCAACGTTTGATGTTACAGTATCTACTGTTTCTCGACTCTACAAGTCATGTTCTAGTTACTCAACGTTTGATGTTACAGTATCTACTGTTTCTCGACTCTAAAAGTCATGTTCTAGTCACTCAACGTTTGTTGTTACAGTATCTATTGTTTCTCGACTCTACAAGTCATGTTCTAGTTACTCAACGTTTGATGTTACAGTATCTATTGTTTCTCGACTCTACAAGTCATATTCTAGTCACTCAACGTTTGTTGTTACAGTATCTACTGTTTCTCTACTCTACAAGTCATATTCTAGTCACTCAACGTTTGTTGTTACAGTATCTACTGTTTCTCAACTCTACAAGCCATGTTCTAGTCACTCAACGTTTAATATTACAGTATCTATTGTTTCTCGACCTTACAAGTCATGTTCTAGTCACTCAACGTTTGTTGTTACAGTATCTATTATTTCTTGACCCTACAAGTCATGTTCTAGTCACTCAACGTTTGTTGTTACAGTATCTACTGTTTCTCGACTCTGCAAGTCATGTTCTAGTTACTCAACGTTTGATGTTACAGTATCTATTGTTTCTCGACTCTACAAGTCATATTCTAGTCACTCAACGTTTGTTGTTACAGTGTCTACTGTTTCTCGACTCTACAAGTCATGTTCTAGTTACTCAACGTTTGATGTTACAGTATCTATTGTTTCTCGACTCTACAAGTCATGTTCTAGTTACTCAACGTTTGTTGTTACAGTATCTACTGTTTCTCTACTCTACAAGTCATGTTCTAGTCACTCAACGTTTGATATTATAGTATCTATTGTTTCTCGACCCTACAAGTCATGTTCTAGTCACTCAACGTTTGTTGTTACAGTATCTATTGTTTATCGACCCTACAAGCCATGTTCTAGTCACTCAACGTTTGTTGTTACAGTATCTATTGTTTCTCGACTCTACAAGTCATGTTCTAGTCACTCAACGTTTGTTGTTACAATATCTATTGTTTCTCGATTCTACAAGTCATGTTCTAGTCACTCAACGTTTGATGTTACAGTATCTATTGTTTCTTGACCCTACAAGTCATGTTCTAGTCACTCAACGTTTGTTGTTACAGTATCTATTATTTCTTGATCCTACAAGTCATGTTCTAGTCACTCAACGTTTGTTGTTACGGTATCTATTGTTTCTCGACTCTACAAGTCATGTTCTAGTCACTCAACGTTTGTTGTTACAATATCTATTGTTTCTCGATTCTACAAGTCATGTTCTAGTCACTCAACGTTTGATGTTACAGTATCTATTGTTTCTTGACCCTACAAGTCATGTTCTAGTCACTCAACGTTTGTTGTTACAGTATCTAATGTTTCTTGACCCTGGAAGTCATGTTCTAGTCACTCAACGTTTGTTGTTACAGTATCTATTGTTTCTTGACCCTGGAAGTCATGTTCTAGTTTCTCGACGTTTTTGCTACATCACCAGTGTTCAATATTCTGATATTATACCAGAATAATTACGTTTAATATATATATTTACATATATTAAAAAATGTTCTCCACAGTTTTCCTTCTCAGTGTGAGTTTGGAATATACTCAGTATGACAAAATCTAGTCATGGTTGATCTTTCAGTTTATTTTATTACTAGTGGAATGACTCGAAGGTTATATTACCTGAGCGTTAATGTTTCTGTTGTATCTTCTCGAAATTTGGTAGGTAAAGAGTTTTAAGCAATTGAAACCAATTAACTCAAGAAATAAAGATGTTCAAGCCAGACTTGGTAGTTTTTATCTCTGCTGGTACCATTACAATAAACGTGCTTTGGAGGTAATGCATTTATTGTTCGATTTTTTTAAACACAGTTAGCACGTGTTTAATGGAGTTTTTCGTGAAGAATAATCCATGAAATGAATTCTTCTTTCATTAGCCTTATAAAATAGTCAGTCAGAGCTTTCATTCAGGAGTACAGCTTACAACGAAGTGGTTATCTTCACTGATTCATTATCTAACTCTCACACAGGTGAACTAGTGTGTAGCTGTCTTTGAAAATGTGATATCCATTATAATGAAATGACGTCACACTAAAACTACAAGTAACAGTCTTTACTGTGTAAACGTAATTCTTAATACATCAGTACTTGTGTAAAATGGTTGTTCTTTATCGTGGTGGTAGATATGTTTGGGAAGACAGTTCCCCATGTTAACAACATGTACCATTCTTTAAATCATGTTTGTTTTTGCGTTTAGTGTCGTGGAAGTTTAAATGTTTCGGGAAGACAGTTCCCTCTTATTAACAGCATGTAATATTGATTAACTCGTTCTTGGTTTTACGTTCTGAAAATGCAAAATGTTCGAAAAGATAGTTCAACCTTACAACATACGTCATTTGTCAAATTGTTTTTGACTTTGCGTTGTCAAAGTTATCTATATGTTTCCCTGAAATTAAAGACACATATATAGATACAAATAGATATCAAGGATCATACACAGAATAGCTGGAACCAATCCCTTGACGACCACGTTATTTTATTAGATAAAAAAATCAAAATATAGGAGGCGATAACATCGGTATTTCAAGTGTTTTTCTTTGAGGGACACAGAAATAAAATATTTGGATGAAAGTCAAAAATAGGATTTTATGAAAATCGTTACTTCTTGCACGTATAAATTTGGTTGAAACACAGCACATAAAATTTTGTTTTCTTTAATATTTCTATTACACTTATAACTATTCGTGAAAATCTAAGTCAAAAATCAGAACAAATTGTAAATTGTTATCATTGTGTTTCGTTTTGATTCTTTTGTTGTTGTTCTGCAATAGACCGTTCACAAGACATAATAAACACGTCTTAAAAAGATGGGTGGAAAAATCGACCTCTCACGGAGACTTTTGAAATGATATCCTTTATTTCTTTTGCAGAATACCACGACGTATCTGGGTGGTTTGTTTGTTTTGAATTTCGCACAAAGCTGCACGAGGGCTATCTGCGCTAGCCGTCCCTAATTTAACACTGTAAGGTTCGAGGGAAGGCAGCTAGCCATCACTACCCACCACCAACTCTTGGGCTACTCTTTTACAAACGAATAGTGGGACTGATCGTTATATTATAACGTCCTCACGGCTGAAAGGCGAGCATATATGATGCGTCGGAGATTCGAACCCCGACACGCAGATTACGAGTCGAGTTTCTTAACCACCTGGCCATGTCAGGGCCTCGTAACTCAGTGGCAGATACAGCAGGCTATTTATTTGGATCTCAACGTATCGTATTTTTTAGATTTCCTTTTATTTGAATAACGATAAAAAAACGACAATTTCCAATTCACTCCCCTCTAATATCGTAAAATAAACATAAAGTTGAAAGTTTTGAAGGCCCATTCGATGTTGAGGTTTAAAATCCTTCAAACAAAATGTTTTTAATATTTCATTTTAGAAGTTTTCTGGTTAATATTGGCAACATTTGTAGAAGGAAAGAAAAACGGAAGATTCTGTGAAAATCCAGAAAGAAAAAAATGACCCTGAAATAATAAGTTAAAAATATTCCATAATTAGCACAAAGTAGAAGAGAAATAAAAATAACATTAAAACTATAAAGATATCATAATCCGGGCCGCGGCATGGCCATGTGACTAATGCTCTCGCATTCTGAGGGTCGCGGGTTCGAATCCCTGTCGTACCAAATACGCTCGCCCTCTTAGCAGTAAAAACATTATAATGTGACGATCAATCCCATTATTCGTTGTTAAAAGAGTAACTTAAGAATTGGCGGTGGTGGGTGATGACTAGACTGCCTTCTCTCTTGTCTTACGCTGCTAAATTGGGGATAATTGATTCTCATGTAGTTTTGCACGAAATACAAAAACAAACAAATAAACCTTATTATTATTAGTTATTGTGTATCACTTTTTAAAATGAATTTTATTTTTTAACACCGGGTATTCAAAGTAAATAAAATACGAACGACAACTCTCCTATGCTACTCCAAAGTAAATAAGATACGAACGACAACTCTCCTATGCTACTCCAAAGTAAATAAGATACGAACGACAACTCTCCTATCCTACTCCAAAGTAAGTAAGATACGAACGACAACTCTCCTATGTTACTCCAAAGTATATAAGATACGAACGATAACTCTCCTATGCTACTCCTCGCGGAGTTCCAAAGGTTACGTGTGAAGTTTTGAGTTTCGTTTCTTTGTGTTATAAAGACGCTCAACTTCCTAATAAGAACAAACTAGATATGCTAATTTAGTGGCTTCTTGCGACCAATGACGATGGCAATGCTTTCTGCTTACATTTATGTGTATTTTCTTATAGCAAAGCCACATCGGACTATCTGCTGAGCCCACCGAGGGGAATCGAACCCCTGATTCTAGCGTTGTAAATCCTTAGACTTACCGCTGTACTAGACAACCCTTACATTTATATCTGGTTTACGGCAGATGCCGATCGTTCTACAGTGCAATGCCACCAGGGATAACCTACAAATTGAAAAAATACCCATTATTAACGAAGAATCAAAGAAGAAAGCTTTCAGCGCTCTCTGTAAAAACGGTTCAGCTAAAATTGACGTCACTGACTTCTAAACTAAAGGCCATGAGTACAAAAGAGAAGAAATGTACCTAAAAATGCCATTTCGATAGAACTGCGTACATTCACAGGTTTTGCTAATAAGTCGAGAAAGTTACTATTCTTTGTTACTAAGTGCAGAGCTACACAATGGGCTATCTTTGCTCTTCTCACTACGGGTATCGAAACCTGGTTTCTAATAATGTAAGCCCGCAGACTGTGCCACTGGTGGAAACAACTCAGTAAACAAAGACTGTACGAACACTCACAACCTTAAAGTTCGCGAGGTTTCTGTTTTTAACAAGTTTATGTGTTTTTCTTAGAAAAATGGCCGATGAAGCTCTCATCACAACAATCCAGTTCAACCACACACTCGAAGCATTCTCTTTGACATTTCACACTTTTCCTCCGGCCTGTTTAAGCTTACTATTGGAACACGGCACAACGTGCAATGAGGAATCTCTGGAAAGTGGTCCCAATATGTGGTATAGGATCGATTTCGCCGTTCTTTTCAGAGGCTGTTACATGTAACAGATGTTACGGTATCTTAATCACAACGATTACACTGAGTGATAGAAAAAGTAGTTCCATAGGCACCTTGATACAAAAAAGTAGTTCCATAGCACGTGAAACATTTTCTCCTTGTGATCTACTGCTAACCTTCAGTGAACTTCTTATGCATTGTAGTTTGTTTTTTACATGATTCATATGTACTACCAAGATGTGCTCATGTAAACAGTTTGGCTCCATAGCGCTTCTCAGCTGTTTTGATTAAACATGTTAAATAACAAATAAACCTTGGTGACGTAGTAGCTCGTGATTATTAAAGAAAATACGTATTTGGAAATAATATGAACTTTCCTTCTTAATGCACGTGGACAATATCCATAGATAAAGAGCACCTTGCATCACTTTAGATTTAGAACACTTAAAGTAAGATATATCGGTGCAGTTTATTTTAATTTTGATTTTGCATTGTGTTTACCTTGTTTGTGAGTAAAATATTATGCGTTGAGACGTAGAGAATAGATTAACAAAAAAACTAATCAAAGATATTGGGATATGAAATTGAATAGTCCAGGAATATAACAAGGAAAACAATACTGTTTTTTTTTTCCTGAATAATAAATCAGTGTTGTCCCCGCTTTTAAGGATGAGGGTCGAACTCTGTATAAAATGACATATGACGAAATTCGTTACACTGATTAACAGAGAAGCATTTTCTTTCGAAGCCTCATAACAGGCTGGAAACTCCCTGAAAATTCAGAAATGAAACAAACTCTAGCAAGATCGCATTATGTTTTTCAAATGCAATGACTTTAATGACATTGCTTAACGGTGCGTCTTACGAATCTTAAATATCAGCTAAGTAATTCTTTTTTAAATATTTTAACCTCAACATGTCCTAGTGCAGTTTACTGTTGTTTTTATATTACATGTTTTACTAAAATAATTCACAATCTACGGTCAAAAACCTTGCGTCTTTTTTACCTACCTGTAAGGTTTATAACGCTTTAAATGAGGGGCTCAATTCCTGCAGCAGGCATACGTTGTTGGTTGCCTATTTTGAAGATTTTTACTAAACTTAATATCCTCATCAGTAGAACCATGAAAGACAAAGCGCTGAAGATTGACTTTGGTTCAAATAATAAACAAATGGGCTGTATTGTGACCACCATTATAACCCAGTTTGTAGCGCTATAAACCTTCAGATTTACCATGAACCACAAGAGAGGACTTAAATATAATTATACTAAAATTATTTATAAAAAAAGTTACTTAAGTGAATAAAACTCATCTAAATTTTGTTTAAATTGTATACTTTTTAATGGGCATAATGACCAACTTATTCGCATGTGGGCTAAAATAATTTTTTTCTCATATTTTTAGTGGTCAATAGAGGTTTCATCCGTCATGAACTTTTTCTTAATGTTAACTGTAAATAAACTGAATTTATTTAATCTTTAAATTACATCGTTTTCTTCAAGTTGTTTGTTTTTGAATTTCGCGCAAAGCTACACGAGGGCTATCTGTGCTAGCCGTCCCTAATTTAGCAGTGTAAGACTAGAGGGAAGGCAGCTAGTCATCACCACCCACCGCCAACTAATAACTCTTCATAAAACAGTCAGGCACGGCATGGCCAAGTGGTTAGGATGCTAGACTTCTAATCTGCGAGTCGTGGGTTCAAATCCTCTTCAAACCAAACATGCTCGTCCTTTCAGCCGTAGGGGCGTTATAAAATAATCATCATTCCCACTATTCGTTGGTAAAAGAGTAGCCCAAGAGTTAACGATGGGTGGTGATGACTAGCTGCCTTCCCTCTGGTCTTACATTGCTCAATTAGAGATGGGTAGCGTAGATAGCCCTCGAGTAGCTTTGCGCAAAATTCAAAACAAACAGTTTTATACGGGTGAGAAATTCAAATAAAACAAATTGAGCTTCTTAGCTGGGTGACTCGGACCTGTTCTTGAAAAAGAAGAATTATTCGTGTAAACAAAACACATAAAACAGCAAATAAGTTCGTGTCAATGCTGGCTGGCAATGTTACATACTTCGCGTTGTATCATATCAGAGTTGGGAAAATAGTTGCATTAAACGAATAAATAAATGCTTTTGCTCATAATAGTTTTTCTAAGAAGAGCGATAAAGATTGCAGGTGATTATAAATTATTAGAATTTATCAATAATTTTCTTATTCGTGATCATATTTCTGATTTCCAAAATCCAGAATAATATTCTATTGCCTTGCAACAAATGATAATATTACTTATATGGTTTGAAGTTATAGCATAAAACGTCAGAGACACACTGTCGCCATCTGTTAATAGCAAAATAAGTTATACTACTAAAAATAAATTGTTGTTACTCAACGATTCAGTATATTGTAGCAAGGGTATATTTTCGTAGAAACTTACTGTAATCTTTTCCACTAGCAAGTCAGGCGATTCCCGAGGGGTACAACACTCTTGTTTCGAAGTAAGAATGAGAATGTTTGAAATCTGAAAATGTGACATTATTTTTATTAGTGTATAAGTCTAAGGTTTGTCTGGGACACAAATCCCTTAACTACATAATATGATTCATGATAATAACTGATAACAACATACTCTGCCTTGTTTTTGTTTAAAACTCTAATTGTGTTTGCCTTTTGAGATAAAGTTTGTTGTATTGCGTTTAACTTAACACAAAATTAACACAAGTTCGGGTTCTTAACACCACAGTGTATTTTCTGTCGAACCTAGTGTTACATGCGCTTATTCAATTACTTGACCGGAAAACAGCAAACCTAATAATTTCACAGAATAACAGGCGTAACACGGAAGATAAATGTTCAAGTAACACTTCTAGAGCTGTGTTAAAAGTTAGAAAGATATACACGTGGGATACAGACATTAGAATAACACTACAAACAATCTTAGATTAACATAACATAGATGTAAGTAGCCCAAAAATCATACAACACAAAAACAGCTTTATAGTTCACTGTACTAAAATGCAGCTGTGATCTAAAAAAACTCATCTAGAAACTCAAATGTCTATGTGACCTGCTATAAGACATGAGTTAACGGAAGTAACATAAAACTTTGAAGTTTCGTGTTACATAGTCGTATTAAAACATTTGTGCTGATTTAGTCGAACCTACACACACAACAGTAAGGCTCAACAGTAAGCCTCTTAGCTTATTACGCTATAATACGGGCTTTCATAACCACATTGGGCTGACTAGAGGTAGATTATTGTGTAAAATTTTGATTAAAAACAACCAGCCAATGGAATCTGTAAATAAATTTCATAAAACAACAAGTAATTCATATATACCATTTTGTTGAAAACGCGTTCCTAATGGTAGACTTCATATTATAAACGTGTCAAATAAATGGGGTAATATTAGATAAGTGTGGTTTATTGTAAAAAACATTTAAAAGAAAATGTGATATTATATAGAATGATCACAAATATCTTACGGAAATTGGTTACTTCGTAAACATTTGTGTCGCCATCTACTGAGAAGTAATGCTACAAATAAATATTCTTTCAAATGTCAAAAATTTGTATTTTCCTTAAAGCAAAGCCATATCAAGCTATCTACTGAGTCCACCGATGGGAATCGAACCCCTGATTTTAGCGTTGTATGTCCGTAGACTTACCATTGTACCAACGGGGTACTAGATGTCAAAAGATCGTAGTTGGTATGATCTAGTTTTGGAGTTTCCAAAGATAATCGAGGGCTATCTGCACGATCTGTCCTTAAACTAAAGGCCTGGCATGGCCTAGCTCGTTAAGGCGTGCACTTCGTAATCTGAGGGTCGCGGGTTCGCGCCCGAGTCGCGCCAAACATGCTCGCCCTCTTAGCCGTGGGGGCGTTATAATATGACGGTCAATCCCACTTTTCGTTGGTAAAAGAGTAGCCCAAGAGTTGGCGGTGGGTGGTGATGACTAGCTGCCTTCCCTCTAGTCTTACACTGCTAAATTAGGGACGGCTAGCACAGATAGCCCTCGAGTAGCTTTGTGCGAAATTCCAAAACAAACAAACAAACTTAAACTAAAAGTGATATACCAGAAGGTAGGCAACTAGCTAACACCAACTGTCACCATCTCTTGAGCTACTATTTTATTACCGAAAAATTTGATTGATCGTAACATTACAACGCCACCACAGCTGAAAGAGCGAGCATGTTCAGTGACGTCAATCGAAATCGCGACCGCTAGACCGGGAATTAGACACCACAAACAGGCACACAAAGATACCTTCGGCGATGGATGATTCTTTGTTAAGCATAATGAAAAATTATAGGTTTTAGGACAAGCAATTGTTATTCGCAAATTATTTAACATTTCGGATACATAACGAAAAATCGATCATATATATGAAACGTAACACAGTCTGCCAATAAAACTTATTCTCCGAACATTGCTGATACTCTTGAACTATGTGTTATTTTCACATGAGTTAAAAATCAAAACCTGTTTTTTCAAGTTGTATGTATGCATGAACTGATAAACTGACAATGAAAAAATTTCAGTTATTTTATATTGTTCATACAACGTATGGCAGGGGCGTAGCCAGGACAGAGTGAGCGAACTACCACCACAAAATTTTAAATGGTTGTAAATATTCACTAACGGGTAATATTCTTGACGCAAGCACATGACTTTCATGTTAGTCCATCAAATTATTTGTGCAGAAACAGAGTTTCATATTATTTGAAAAATATCCCTCTTACTTTGTAGAGATGGTAACAGTATTAACCTCTGAAAGCGCACTTGTAGTTAATAGTACCACAATATAAAGCTTTAAGTATTTGCTACACCCGGCATAACGAGGTGGTTAAGGCACTCGACTCGTAATCCAAGGGGCGCGGGTTCGAACTAACGTCACGCCAAATATTCTCGCCATTTCAGTCGTGGGAGTGTTATAATGTGACGATCAATCCTCCTATTCGTTGGTAAAAGAGTAGCCCAAGAGTCAGCGTTGGGTGGTGATGACTATCTGCCTTCCCTTTTAGTCTTACACTGTTAACTTAGAGATGGCTAGCGCAGATAGTCCTCGTGTAGCTTTGCATGAAATTCCAGCCAAGTATTTATTTTCTTTGGAATAGCGGAAGTTTACAGATTCAAAATGACTTTTATTAGTTGACGTTTTCTGTTGGTTAAAATATTATATACAAGCTACTTGTGTATTTTAAATAAAAGGAAACGTTAAACGAGTTGAGTGAGTGAACAAACACCTTTAGAGGAGAATTACCAGTGAGATCTAATCTGAATGTCTTCTCTAATCAACACGTCTAACATAGATACAGAAATAACAATGTTGATAGCCTATGAGGCCTGAATAAATTACTTGAAAAATAATTTAACAGGTTGATTAGACGATCTTAGTCATAAGAGGTCAAATATCTATCTACCTATCTTCAATGACTCTGACATAACTAAAATAACTACAGTTAGGGGACAAATGATATTATGAATGTTATTTCCCTGTATAGCATATCATGAGTCAAACTTTAACAATGCTCTCCTGTTGGGTTGCAATGTGGTATTCGGGTCCACTGATATCAGAAAGATGACGTTGTTGTTTCTGATTAAAGTATAGAGTTACACAATGGGCTATCTGTGCTCCAACCACTACGGGTATCAAAACTAGGTTTCTAGTCCACAGACATATCGCTGTGCCACGGAGTGCTTGAGAAGATAAGTATTTACAGAACACTGCCCCTGAAAATGTTATGTATTGAATGAATCAAACGTAGAGAGTAAACGAAATAAAGATACACAATTGAAGAAATAAATTATCTTTATTTACAATTATTACATTTATGTAATATTTTATTAACATCTCTTTTTTTTTATTGGATCCTACTGGTTGCTATGGTGAGAGGCTTTTTACATTCTATTCCATTCACAAAAAAACATTAGTGTTGTAAATCCATTGCTGCATCATCACCTACTATTTCAAATAAGATTTTTAGAGGGAAGGAAATGGCGTAACTCATAACAATATGTACAAATATCTGTGCCACCACTTAAAATTAGCTCGTTACTTCCCAGGATAGAGAAGGTAGATACAATTTAAAAATGATACGACTTTTTAATCAGGCTTAGGCGTCCTTTACCTTAGTACTTGTTTACAACATTTTTAACACTTGGTTAATATGAATATAATACTACATGCAGAGCAATAGTACTATAATTTAGAAAAAATTGCCTGATTATATCTCACTAATTCTAAAGTAGTTAAGTGGGTGATATTCGGGTTATTTCTGTCATAATAATAGCACCAGTTTCCAATACCGTCATTACAGGCCTAGTCCGTAATTTTTTATTTCTTTTAAATAACAGAATTTCATGTAGTTGTTCAAAATAAAAACAGCTATTGCAATAAAAATGTTTAGAAATTAAACGTATATGTTTATAATATTATAAAATATTATATACATAAATATTATATATTTTATAATATTAATTAATATTAAATATTATTAATATAAATTAATTAATTAAATTTATTAATTAAATTAATTAATAGAAATTAATATAAATAATATAATATTAATTAATATTAAAATAATAATTTTATAATATTGTAAAATATTATAAAATTATAAAATTTTATAATGTAGTTTTATAATATGAACTTTCATGAATGAAGTTAGTGGCAAACTTTAGTTATTGAATTTAAATATGGCTTTTGAAGGTACAAAATGGATATATATATATAATTTTCTCTCTTACATTCACACCCAGATTGTATACCTATAATTAAAGTTAACAAGTTCTGTTTTGTTTTGTTATAGCTACAATAAATGATGGTATTTATCGTGATAAACAAGGCTAATTTGTCGTCACCCTTTGGGTAGAAAAAGAAATGTATCTAGTTATACGAAACCTATATAAAACATACACGTTTGTTGATTCAATAAGTTCTACTAATACAGTTAGTAATTAAAAACAACAACAACTCGCTGTTGTTTCATGAAACTGTAAATAACGAAGAACCCGTATAACGGAAATTGCTCATGCGCGTACAGTAGAGTAAATTAGGCTTAATGTAGGAACCAGTCGTATAATATATTTTAATGAGAGAATTATTTTATTGTAATAAAGTATCTTCACATGCTTTATGTGCAGTGTTAGCTAATGTAGTAACAGGAGCACAACATTTTCAGAATCGTTATCAGAAACATCTATCTCACGACTTGTGGTGTTGTTTCGTTTGTTTTTTTGGAGTTTAAAATTTAATTCAAAATTACCTCGTTCGTAATCTTATTAGTGACGCAATTAAACGAGAACAAAGCAAGACTTCCGTTAGGCCTATATTTTTAACCACTTCCGGGCCTGCTTTGTTTGAATTGTGTTGTTATGTCATCATATGTTGTAGTTTTTCAAGTTGGCCATGGACATCAGCTCGTAATGTGCATATTAATCATATTTCACTGGTTATCTTAATAAAGCTCACCAGTACAACAATGTGTGCAATTATTGGATCATATTAAATATCTGTTATTATAACACAATAATATGTTGTCGAGAGAGAAAAACGTAATGGTGGATATACATGCTGCCTTTAAAAAAAAAAAAAAAAAACTTTGAATGCATCGTGAATTTTCATGTTGAAAATACAACACGATTTGCTGTAAAACGCAACATTAACTTAATATCATCCCCATGGCAACAGAGAAGCCCGTGGATTATGCAGAAGACGTCAGCATCGTTTTCCGTCAAAACATAAAATAATCACTTTATCGAACCATTTTCGTGCACAATCAATTCAAACAGAATTACAGACCATAAAATTTATCTAACCGATTAGAGCCGTAAACTTTTTAATAAAAAACCTTAAAGTTTGTAAGTTAGTTCGTGTAATAACTAATATCTTACATCATAAAAACTTATTTTTATAAGTATTTGCTTGAAGACAAATTGTCGACAATATATATAAATATTTTTTAAAAATACAATAACTACTAATGTTAGTAATATATTTTTATTCTACCCAGCCAGTCACTGAAATACAGCCAGTTACAATTAGAGTCATCGTGAATTTCATCCACCCACTCTCTTAAGTAATTTCCCGGACCTCTTGGTGGGTCTGATTACAATAATATTTGCTGGAACATGGAAAGGATTTCTTTTAATACCAAATATTAATATGTTCTTTTTTACCCTTTTATCGTATTTTTCACTTTCAATACAAAAGTTATATAAATCTAGTGTACGAGAACATTTCTGTACGTAAAAGTCTTTAAGTTTGCAGCTTTTAATATAAAAAAATGCTAGTGTGTTTATCCAGTTTTGTTTTTTATCATCATTTAGAGGAACTGAACTTATGGTTTAATAAAATCTATATATTAACATATATATATCTATACAAACAATTTCAATACTTAGTAATATAAATATTTTTTTAAATATGTTTGACTATAAGTGTCCCTTGGTGGTCTAAATTGCAGAAGTCCGGCATGGCCTGGTGATTAAGGCAAAAACTCGACTCGTAATGTGAGGGTCGCGAGTTCGAATCCCCGTCACACCAAACATGCTCGCCCTTTCAATCGTGGGGGCGTTATAATGTTACAGTCAATCCCACTATTCATTGGTGAAAGAACAGCCCAAGAATTAGCGGTGGATGGTGATAACTAGCTGCCTTCCCTCTAGTCTTACACTGCTAAATTATGGATAGATAGTGCAGATAGTCCTCGTGTAGCTTTGCGTAAAATTCAAACCAAACTAACTCTTACGATAGGATACAGGTTAATAAAACGCACGCGCATATTCTCAAATGTTTGAGATTGTTGAGATAATCTTTAAGTAGGCGATTCTAAATATTTAGGTGTTTGTAGAAATGTATTAAACTTTTTTTTTTGGTATTATAATCTCAGATTATTAGGGACTGTTCGATCAAAATATATGTGACTCCACGTGAGATTACTGAAAGTATAATAATATATATATGTATAATATCAGCTTTTCGGGTGTGATGGAAGGATACAAATGTAGTCTCAAGTTCCAAAGGAGTTGTTGGAAAATACACTGATACGTATACATACGACCCTAAATGTTTAGGGAATTGTTAGAAGCTACATTTCCCATTTGTTTTCTCTCTCATCATGCTTTGAACAAGGTTCGTCCTTTTTGATGGTAATGCTACTCATAATAAAGTGGTTTTTGAAAATTGAAAAGGTATTGGACATTTGGTTCTCATACGTTTCTGTTTACTGTTCAAAGTCAATCGCGCATGACAGCCAACTTAATTGAAGACCAGGTATCCTATACTTCGAGTGCAAATGAAGGTAAAATGGCGAATTTCCGAAGCCTCTTAATGTAGAGAATATATTAATGGTATTATTTTCCTCAGAATCACCAGAGGTCTCTACAACGTTTCATGTGAAGTGTTTGACTGTTCTGTCCAATCTGTGCTGCTAAGTACGTTTTTATACATCATATCAATCTGAAAGAAACTGATATAAAGTTAAGTCATTTATTATTCAAATTTTTTAGCGTTTTTTTTTTTTTACTTAAAAACGATTTAGATATTTTTTTCTTAGGAAATTGATTTAAATTTCGCGCTAAACCTACACGAGGGCTATCTGCACTGCACTAGCCGTCCCCAATTTAGCAGTGTAGACTAGAGGAAAGGTAGTTACTCTTTTACCACCGGACTGTCATATTATATCATCCCCACCGCTACAAGGGCGAGCCTTGTTGGTGTGACGGGGATTCGAACTCGCGACCCAAGATTCAGAGTCGGGTGCCTTAACCACCTGGCCATGCCGGGACCCTTAGAAAACCATAAAATTTCTAAAAATAATAAAATGTTAGTGCTTGTACACGTGTTTTCTGACGCTTTTTGAGTGATTGTTGAAGTTAATAACTTGAAAATTCGGTTTGATGTTTGTTTTCTAAACGAACGTTTAATAACACGATCTGATGCAAACAAACACTCGAAAAACTAAATTGTTTACACCTAATTAGAAACGATAAATAACATTATTTTGTGATGCATTTGAATACTAATGACATATTAATATTAAATTTAGAGTAATTAAATAAAGTTAATTATCTTATGTTTATCCATAAAAATTGGTCCTGTGGCTTGTTTGGATTTAACTGAAATGATATGGTACTTTTTACAGTGGGGTTTTGTTACAAGAAATTTAAATTACACACACACGTACTGAAATGTGATCGCTTTAGTATTCATTTGTTTATTTAATTGGAAAAATAATTATTTAAATTAAGGAAATTACCAGTTTCACGTGTTTCCTGTCCCTGCTAGTACAGCGGTATGTCTTCGGATTTACAACGCTAAAATCAGGGGTTCGATTCCCCTCGCTGGGCTCAGCAGATAGCCGGATATGGCTTTGCTATAAGAAAACACAAACACATACATGTGCCTTCCAGTTGCACAGCGGCATGCCTGTGGATTCACACCCCTGGTGGGCAAAGCACAAATAGTCCATTTGTAGCTTTGTGTTTGATTCCAAACAATCGATCAAAATCAATCAGTTTCGTGTAATAATAAAATAATCTCAAAGCAGTATTGATTCTAATGTTACGCTATCGTGTCACAGTGCTGTTACACATGTGCAATATCGCGACCACAGGAAGGAAAATCGACTACGGTTTTCTGAACGTGAAGTTTATATTATTAGAAATTTGTTAGATTTGTCATAGAAAAATTAGAAAAGCTTTAAGGTAAGCAGTTTCTAATGCTGGATTACATTGTTAACTATTTTTCGATGAATCAATAAGATATGTATATTGTTACCTATAGTTTATAATAGCCTTCCATCTAAATTTTAAAGATGAACCGCAGATCCTGATAAAAATACTTTTCTTTCACACAAAGGTTTCGTAAAGGAAACATTGTCTCCAAATCGTTAAGAGATGGCGCTAAGTGCTAAAGAAAAGTTTGTAAGTACGGAAGGTTGTGTGCCTTTTTTTTTCCGATGACGTTTTTCTGATGTAGGTGTTTACTGTGAATATTTTAAGGCTTAATTAAATGTTGATCGTTTTAGTTCAGTGTAATAAACAACAATAAAAAACTACTGAAAACTGTAACGTACAAATTTTAAAGTGTCGCTTTATCATCAAATGAGAAGAAAAAACTAAAGCGTTTTGATTATTCGTTGTTTAAAAAAGAACTGAAAACATACAGTTATAACTGAGAGTTTTATTGTATTTAAAAAGTACAAAATAAGTTTTAGTCTTCCTAGTACGTACTAATAAAAATATGATCATAAGCCAGGGGGGTTAAGGGGTTCGAATCCCCGTTACACCAAACATGCTTGCTGTGAGGACGTTATTATGTGACGGTCAATCCAACTACTTTTTGATAAAAGAGTAGCCCAAGAGTTGGCGGTAGGTGGTGATGACTATCTGCTAAGTTAGCTTTGTGCGAAATTCAAAACAAACTAAACCCAAACCAAAAGTATAGTAAACTTCAGGAACAAGTTCATTCGATTTAGAATTTGGTTTGTTTGGAAATGAAGAATTTAGGACCATCTGCGCTAACTTAAAGAGTTGTCCTGATGTTGCCGTGTGGGTTATTGGTAAGTTTATTAACTTACAACGCTAGGATTCGGAATTTATTTCTTGTTGTGAACAGTTTTTACTTTTTCTTACTTCCACACAAAGCTACACGAGGGCTATCTGCGCTAGTCATCCCTAATTTACCAGTGTAAGACAAGAGAGAAGGCAGTTAGTCATTACCACCCGCCGCCAACTCTTGGGCTAGTCTTCTACCAACGAATAGTGGGACTGATCGTCACATTATGACGCCCTTCACAACTGAAAGAGCGAGCATGTTTGATGTAACTGGACTCGAACCAATGACCCTCGGATTACGAGTCACGTGCACACTTTCTCGTGGATAAAACTCTATCACTATCCTATCAATTAACGTTAAATACAGTTATAACACATAGTATTTTCTAATATATTAACATATCTATACAACTCAGAAAAATATTCTATTATTCGATGTTACTCTAAATGTGTAAATCATTATTTTGCTAATTTTATTGTAAGTTCGAAACACACGGCTGACCCACTAGGGGGCCTGCTTCTAACTTGAAGACGTAAATGATGTTTTTAAACTAAATGACTTCAGTTTATTTTCAGATATGACAAAATATGGTCAACATTTCGAAATGTCAATGTTTTGAAAGATAAAATGGAAAATATGTACAGAAAATTATAGCAACAAAACAATGAGTAACTTCAAATAATTGTTATACCTTAAATATAGAAGCAAAAACGTAAATTTATACACTTGAGACAGCTAAGTTAACTGGTTGTTCTAAATATATCATTTTTAATTGTTTAATGGTTATAAACAAAAGGACTTCAATAGAACTGTGATTATATTATTCTATTTCTAACATTCAAAAAAGAAAAAACCTTAACAGTCGTATTACTTTGGACATTAACTTGAATTATATGTGTTGTTTCTTCATATAATGAGTTAAATAATGAAACATAAATTGTCTTAACACTTTACCAAAGTTCAGTGTTGTTTGCTTTGCTCGGACTGATCTAATAAAAATGTAGTACGTGTTTATACTTCAAAAAGTAACAGTTTGTTCGCCTGTCATAAACGTCATTTTGTTATCTTCGTTTAGATGGCGCCACAATACGAGATTCAAATAAACTGCACTTTTCAATGGTTGTGTGTCTTATTGTCTAAACTGTCTCATAAGATACTTTGCTTTTTTATTTGTCAAATACATAGCCGGTGCAATAGCATGTCTCGAACCTCAAACTTGATTGTTATAAGTATTCAAGATTACTGCCTTGCTAGGCTCAAAAGAGTTAAAAAGTATGTATGTATCAAGCTATATTTAACTACTAGTTACACGACTTATCATATCGTGTTTATCTGACTTAAAACACTAAAATTTATGGCTCTATACCCCACAGTGAACAGGGCAAAGAGAGACCATTGTGTGGCTTTGCACTAAAAACAACAAAAGCTCGACATGGCCAAGTGGTTAAGGGCTCGATTCGTAATCAGATGGTCTCGGGTTCGAAGTCCTGTCCAACCAAACATGCTCGTTCTTTCAGCCGTTGGAGAGGGGGGGAAGCTGTGATATGAGGGTCAATCCCAAGATTCATTGGTAAAAGAGTGCGTGCCCTTTAGTATTACGTTGCTAAATTAGGGTCGGCTAGTGCAGAAAGCTCTCGAGTAGCTTTGCCCGAAATTAAAACAAACAAATGAACAAACTAATGGCGTGATAAAACAACAGTAATATGTAATTAATTACAAACTAATTAAAAGTGTCTTATAACTTTTGGTTTTTGTGGGGTTACAGTGCTTTTTTTTTACTTATGTTAACACCTCTTCAATTTTGGTAAATAAACATTGTTTATAAAAATACTTTAGATTATTAAAATATTATTTTTGATGAGTCTATAACTTAATTTCTTGTGTCAATAGTTGGAAGTTAACGAAGAAGTAACTAAATGTTTATTCCGAGCAGTGACTGGAAGAGTATATCAGCCAACGAGAAAGACGGAAACACAATTTAGCACAGACTTATTAAACATAGTTCTTGTAAACATTAATCAAAGAAGTAAAATACATAACCTGCCGATGTTTAGCCAGTTTGTTTTTAAAGAGCTTTGGCTTTATATCTCTTCCAAAATCAAAACAACAACAAAAAGAAAACAGTAGTCCTCACGTAAAGAAACTACAACCTAAACTGAACCAGTTTTAATTATGACGGGAAAACGTAGTTCAAATCTTTAATCACATTAGAAGCTGGAAATAGTCTAGTCTTTATGTAGATAGAGCTCAGTACACTGTTCTGCCTACTTCGTGTATCGTACCGTGCAGTTAGGTCTTGTCTAATTTACGTTATAGTTGCGTGTTCATGCGGATCGTACATGACAGAGCAGGTGTGGCAAACATTTACTGCTCTGGGAAATGATTAAATGTTACTATTTTTATGATTACGAGTTTAATTCTTAAAGGGAACATAATATTACTTCCCTCACACATAGATGTCTAGAATATGTTGACTAAACAAAACGATATATTATCGCCACAAAATACGCAAATGTATTGAAAAGTACATAATTACATTTGGTTTGTTTCGAATTTCGAGCCAAGCTACACGAGGGCTACCAGCGACAGCCGTCCCTAATTCTACAGTGTAAGACTAGAGGGAAAATCATCACCGCCCACCGCCAATTCTTGGGCTACTCTTTTAACAACGAATAATGGGATTGACCGTCGCATTATATTGCCCTAACGACTGAAAGGACGAGCATGTTTGGTGTGACAGGAATTCGAACCCGCGTACCTCAGATTACGAGTCGAGTGCCTTATCCACCTGGCCATGCCGGACTATAAAGACAATTACCAGACACAATCGCTGACTTACTGAATAATCTTCAAATAACGAACAGGACTATCTCTACTAACAAACCAGTAAGTTGTTATTCTTACCCAAATATGGCCCGGCGTGTTAAGTCGTGCGACTCGTAATCCGAGGGGCGCGGGTTCGCCCTTTCAGCCTTAATATCTCTTTCACTGACCAATACGCATCTTTATATTGATAACTTAGTATTTATTCTACTAACAAATATGCATCTATATATATATAAAGAACATTTCCAAATGTCAAATACGTATCTTTGTATTAAGAAATTAGTATCTCTTCTACTAACTAATACGCATCTTCATATTAAGAACTTAATATATCATCCACTAACAAATACGCATCTTTCTATTAGGAGCATAGTATTTCTCTCACACTAACAAATACGCATCTACGAGGTCTGTTCAAAAAATACGCGGACTGACGTCATAAAACAAAATGTACTTTATTTAGAAGTTACAGGTCTGGGGCCCCTTCAAAGTACTCTCCTCCCCAACGCACACACTTATCCCAACGGTGTTTCCACTTGTTGAAACAGTCCTGGTACGCTTCTTTTGTAATGTCCTCCAGCTCCTTCGTCGCATTTTCCTTAATCTCGGGAATCGTCTCAAATCTTCTTCCTTTCAAGGGTCTTTTGAGTTTGGGGAACAAGAAAAAATCGCAAGGAGCAAGGTCAGGTGAGTAGGGGGTGGTGGGAAAGAACAGTGATCGAGTGTTTGGCCAAAAACTCAGGAGTTCTGAGGCACAAATTTCGCAGCAACGCGGTGCATCTTCAATTTTTCGGTCAAAATCTCGTAACAAGATCCAACTGATATCCCACACTCTTCAACAAGCTCCCTGACAGTCAGACGTCGATTTGCCCGCACCAGGGTGTTGATTTTGTCGACGTGTGGGTCGTCAGTTGACGTGGAAGGACGTCCAGGACGCTCATCATCTTCAATGGACTGTCGACCATCCTTAAAACGTTCATGCCACTTGAAACATGCCGTACGCTCCATAGCAACATCACCGTAAGCCGTGTTAAGCATAGCAAAAGTTTCAGTCGCAGATTTTTCAAGTTTAACACAAAATTTCACAGCAAGTCGTTGCTCCTTCAGGTCATTCATTCTGAAATCCGCCAAACGAAAAAAATCGCACTTCACTTAAAACCGCGTAGCTAATACACAAATAAAGATATCTGCAATCGGGAAATGGCGTCGTAATCAGCTGATCTGTACGAACCTAGCGACACCAAGCGAATTCCCCTGGAACCAACTGGAGCCGCGCAATTCAAACAGTCCGCGTATTTTTTGAACAGCCCTCGTATACATTAAGAACTTAGTATCATTCCCACTGTTAAAACGCATTTTTATATTAAGAACATAGTATCTTTTCCACAGTCATATACGCATATTAATATTACGAGATTAATATCTCTTCTACTAACAAATAGGCATCTGTATATCAAGAACTTAGATTCTCTTCCATTGACAAATACGCATCTTTATATTGATAACTTAGTACCTCTTCTACTAAGAAATAGGCATCTATATATTATGAACTTGGCATCTCTTCTACTAAGAAATTCGCATCTATATTTTAAGAACTTAGTATCTTTTCCACTGTAAAATACGCATCTTTATATTAAGAACTTAGTATCTTTTCCACTGTAAAATACGCATCTTTATATTAAGAACTTAGTATCTTTTCCACAGTGAAATACGCATCTATATATTAGGAACTTTGTATCTCTTCTAGTAACAAATACGCATCTTTATATAACAGATAACAAGTTTTACGACTAGAAACTATCAGTTTAACCATTTAATTTTTTTAAAAATTATTTAATAAGAACGTTAAGTAGATTTAGGACTGTCGCCTCACCCTCATTGGTTCAGCGTTAAATCTAAAGGGTAATAATACTACGAAAATTAGGTTTCGATACTCGTGATGGGTGAAAAAATTGATAGCTTATAGTGTAGGATTGCGCTGAATAATAAAACCATTTATTCTGCTAAGAGATAGGATTTTTAGTACTGTTAAATACGGAGATTTAGAACTAAGCAGTTTACACTTAACAAGCTAACTTGTTAGTTCTCCATGTTTAGCTCTAAAACTAACAATTACATGGCTTTCTATCATCAACAACACATAATTTTACTATTAACTGTTCTTATCCTTATCAGTAACAAATACATTGTGCTTTTTACCACCAATAAACAGTTTTATTGGAAACAATATCTATTTTTACCACTAATAACTAAGTGTTTTTAACACAAGTATGATATGAATTCTAAGTCATACATTTTTTGTAGAAAGCTATGCTGTATACAATTGAGAAATTACAAATTTGGAATTAATTTTACGTGGACGTAGTCTGGTGGTTATGATTTTACGTGGACGTAATCTGGTGGTTATGATTTTACGTGGACGTAGTCTGGTGGTTATGATTTTACGTGGACGTAGTCTGGTGGTTATAATTTTACGTGGACGTAATCTGGTGGTTATGATTTTACGTGGACGTAGTCTGGTGGTTATGATTTTACGTGGACGTAATCTGGTGGTTATGATTTTACGTGGACGTAGTCTGGTGGTTATAATTTTACGTGGACGTAGTCTGGTGGTTATGATTTTACGTGGACGTAGTCTGGTGGTTATAATTTTACGTGGACGTAGTCTGGTGGTTATGATTTTACGTGGACGTAGTCTGGTGGTTATGATTTTACGTGGACGTAGTCTGGTGGTTATGATTTCGAACTGTGAAAAAGTGTGTCCGCTATTCCTGCTCCATTGCCCTAAACTCGTGCTTCGCGTTGTGAGTCCGTGTGTGCAATAAAAATGATGGTCAGTTCCTACTACTGGACTAGAGAATCCCAAGACTTAGCAGTGGGCGACGTTATTTAGCTAGCTGCCTTACCTCTAATATATCACATCGTAACTACGGATGGCTCGGACAAAGAACTCTTGTACGCCTAGCCTTGAGCGAATATTCGAAATAAGCAGTTATCGGTTTGACTCGTCAAGTAATGTTATTAGATATCTCAGAAACAAACCAAACTCGGGATAATTTCTTTGAACAATTTTTAAACAGTTCTCTTAGAAAGATTTGTTTTGTTTGTTTCTTTTCTCGATTGGTATAAATGGTTTATTTTAAATGTTCAACTGTCTTTTTTTCCATCTGTTCAAGTTTATTCGCAGATGGCGTTTCTAATGCATCACATTGTTGCTCCTAAACCTTTTTTTAAACAGAATCAGATAGACATCGAAATAATCATTGAAGACTAGTGTGGCTGAAACTTCACTTGTTAAATGAATGGAACAAAAAGCGTCTGTTCTTTAACATGCTCAGTAGTTATTTTAACCCTAATCTGAGATGAGTATAGTTTATGTAATTGGTCTGAAAATGTACTTGAAAACTCCAGATGTCAAGTTTTACTTCTTCCACTCTTCACCTGCAAAGGAAACGTGTCATGCAAGGTCTGTTTGGAAATACTTTGGAGAAGAAACGGTTAAATATGAAGTTTTGAGATTTTTCAATTGTTGAACTCTTAATTTTATATCTCAATACAGACGGCTTAGTATGGCCAGGTGGTTAAGGCACTCGACTCGTAATCCGAGGGTCGTGGGTTCGAATCCTCGTCACACCAAACATGCATGCCCTTTCAGCCGTAGGGGCGTTATAATGTGACAAACAATTCCACTATTAATTGGTAAAAGAGTAGCACAAGAGTTGGCGGTGGGTGGTGATGACTAGCTGCCTTTCCTTTAGTCTTACACTGCTAAATCAGAGATGGCTAGTGCAGATAGCCCTCGTGTAGCTTTGCTCGAAATTCAAAAGCAAGCAAACAAACTTATGGTTCTAGTACTATGCAGTAAGACACTTGCAACAAGTCGGCCCTTAGACGTGGTAAGCAAAGCACAACGTCTTGTAACAAGTGAGAATACACTAACGCAAAAATAAGTGGAAATAAATTGTCCATATTAACACGGACAACAGAAAGATCTCTGTTCAGAAAGGCTGTTCAACTGTTAGATACCTTAACCAGCTGACGAATGAAATGACTATTTGTGCTATTCCTACGAAGAAAACATTGTTTAAGTCGCTGAACGCAACAACTATGGATTTTTATGAATCAGACTGTTTGAACTGGTGCAGGAAAAACCGTTATCCTTGTATACTAGATGCATTGTTGAAAACATTCGAGAAGGAGTGGTGAGATTTGACCTTAAACTCTTTCTGAGGAACCTTTAACACTGTAAACTATACTTCAGAGCTATTGGCAAGAAACGCAGACGGTCCTCAGATGTAGCATGACCGAATGTAGCATTACCAGATGTAGCAACATGAACTGTAATGAAGATCTGGGACTCCAAATTCAGTTTCATGTAACACACGCAGTCTTTGATTTGCTTTTGACTTTTACAACGCGTTATAAATGTCCCTTACACCTTTCTTCTGTCTCCGTATCTCATGATATTCAGCATTAAACAAAAAATATTTAAGAATTACTTACAATGCAACAACCTATTGGGTTTTGGTTTCATTTCTTTGATGGAAGTTAATATTTTGTAGTAAAGTTGTTTTTAAAGTTCCATTTAAGATCGATCATTTTGGAATTATGTTGATTCGATATATACTACATAATACCTCTTGGTCTCAAGTGTAAGAAAGTTCGACTGGTTTGGTTTATTTGGAATTTCACACAAAGCTACACGAGGACTATCTGCACTATCTGTCAGTAATTTAGTCCTAATAGACTAGAGTGAAAGCTGCTCTAGTCAGCACTGCCCACCAACAACTCTTGGGCTACTCTTGTACTAACGAATGATGGGACTGATCGTCCCCGCAGTTGATAAAAAAACAAGCGTGTTCGACGACAGGGATTCGAACCCGCGATCTTCGGAGTGGGAGTCCAACGCCTTAATCACCAGGTTGTCAGACCCTAAGAAAGCTGGTGAATCCAAGATGTAGCCATAAATGTCACACGTTTTTCCAGCACTGAGAAGAAAAGTCTTGCAGAAGTAAACCAAGCCTGGTTCCAAAGTCAGTTTTTAAAATATTTTATTTGAGAAGTTCGAGTTTTAAAATTTAAAGGAATTAATCCTTGTTCATAAACCGATGGAAGTTTTAAAGTAAAATTGCTATTTATGAAAAGCACGAATAATTGTTGTAGTTCTCAGCTATTCGTACACAACTGAGCGCATTGCGTCACTGACAACCGCACGTTTCAATTAAACGCTGAAGATTCAAAGCGTCTCGTGCATCTACTGTGTATATAACGTAACGTACACAACTAATTTAAAAATAAAAACATTTTAGTTTCTTATCACATTTGTTCTTTCTTTTGCTTGAGGGCTCTCAGCCTTCAATGATTGGGGTCTCAACTTCCTCAAAATTTATTCAGTTCTTTAGTTAATAGCATTAGTTGAACTCTATTAGAAGAGCATGCGCCATCCTCTAGAGCGACGCATCTAAAAGATTTGCTGAAATCAAATTGGCTGAAATCGGAGGACATTAAGGCACGTCCCGTTTCGGCTCCATTAAACTATTCATCGCTAACAGCCGCTGGTCCGTAATGATTTAATTCTGGACCTGCGTGACCTAGGTGACTGGATTAACTCGCGCCGTCGGCCCATTTGTCAAAGAGATTCACGAGCCAAATTCGTAAATGTTCTAAAGTGCCTACGTCCCTTTCTCCTCTAGAAATAACAATAGAACTAAATGTATTGAAGTGACAAAAGAAGACGTTAATATGCTTTGACAGTGCTGCTCGGAGGTTCTGCACCGAAACGGCTAAGTAGCAACTAGTTCAGATAAACTTATTAGTTCTGATCCTCAACGATTCTGGGTTTATTTTCCTTTTCTCTGTCATGGTTGATTAGGTTACTGTCTGGATGTTTCTACTTTTATTAATCAACAAAACATTGTTCTAAACAACCAGATTGGTCCATGGATGTCTCTTAATACGTATTGAAACATTTTGAAAATTAATAGATAGAGAAAAATCACATTAACAGCATTTTTTATAACTGGCGTTAACAGATACACCACATTACTTACATAGGTTAATAGTTGACATGAACAGATACACCACATTACTTACATATGTTTATAGTTCACATGAACAGATACACCACATTACTTACATAGGTTAATAGTTCACATGAACAGATACACCACATTACTTACCTAGGTTTATAGCTCACATGAACAGATACACCACATTAATTACATAGGTTTATAGTTGACATGAACAGATACACCACATTACTTACATATGTTTATAGCTCACATGAACAGATACACCACATTAATTACATAGGTTTATAGTTCACATGAACAGATACACCACATTACTTACCTAGGTTTATAGCTCACATGAACAGATACACCACATTAATTACATAGGTTTATAGTTCACATGAACAGATACACCACATTACTTACATAGGTTTATAGTTCACATGAACAGATACACCACATCACTTACATAGGTTTATAGTTCACATGAACAGATACACCACATTACTTACATAGGTTAATAGTTGACATGAACAGATACACCACATTACTTACATAGGTTTATAGTTCACATGAACAGATACACCACATTACTTACATAGGTTAATAGTTGACATGAACAGATACACCACATCACTTACATAGGTTCATAGTTGGTATGAACAGATACACCACATTACTTACATAGGTTCATAGTTCACATGAACAGATACACCACATTACTTACATAGGTTTATAGTTGGTATGAACGGATACACCACATTACTTGCATAGGTTCATAGTTGGTATGAACATTAACTGTGTTAGTGAAACGTATCAACTTATCACTTGTGTAATTTAACACTGTGTGGAGTTCTAATCTTTTACTTGTATACATGAGTCACACATAACCATGCGCTTTGTGTACTGTTTAAATACAACGGCAATCTGATAAACAGCCATTTGTAAACATAAGTAAGTGGTTTGATTTTGGGAAACAAATTATACGTTTTTACAGAGCGTGGCTCTGTTTTCTTCAGGTAAGAAGAAGACGGACTAGTATTCTGTCGAAACGTATAGTATGTTTCTCAAAACTCAACCGTTTCATTATCTTTATCAATAGTTCTGTGTCAGTTTATTATTATATTAGTGTAATGTCATTCTGTACACGTGTACGAAAGGTGAACTTTCTTAGTGTAGTTATCGAATGCGTAAATATCTTCATTGTGTGGATTTTAGAACACCGGATTTTTGTTGTTGTTATTTGTTTGGTGGATACCATAATACGTAAAGTTATAAACTGTATTTAAGAAAGAAATACAAGATATAAATGCATCCTTATCGACTACGTCTGTGTATCTGAAAACATATCACCCTGTATTTCAACTTTCAAAGGGTTGTTGTTGGATACTGGGAAAATTCAGTTGCACAATTTGAAAAAAAAAAATATTAATGCACATTTTTACCGATAGGTTTCTCGTGTCTAGATACTTTCGACTGTAAATCGAGGAGATATGTTTCTTTTCTGACATGATTCATTATTTTTGTTATAACCCGTGCCGCCATGTATTTGTTTTCTGCTTATTACATAATATATGGGAAGGCTCAATCTTAGCTTTGTAGTGTTCATTTTCTAACAAGGGAACAGGCAATAGTGATATGAAACTTTCCTGCCTTTCTCAATTATTCAGAATGCGGTGCCTAAATCGGTTAAGTTTTGGTTTCTTTATTCGTTTCAGTGAAGGCAGACTCCCGGTACAACTTCCGGCTACATTGTCATGATGGAACGGTAACATTAGTTGCCGTAATAAGGCTGTCTTCCTGGCATCGGTGAATATTGGTCTTTCGTCTCTAGGGGGTAATTAGGGAATGAAACCTTGGGGAACGGCTCATAACGTATTCAGAATGTTGTTTCTGACATAACCAGAGCTATTTAATCTGTTATATTATTAACTTGAAAGTAGCGAATACCCCGTGTTTTTCGAACCTAAAGAAATTTTTACGTTAACCGTAACACGGTATTCTTAGCTGCTGGAAAATTACGTGGAAGAAACCGAAGAGTTTTCGAAATCAGCAGTTTTTAATAAACTTTATTTCTGTATGTTTTAAATAGTATTATTACACTGAATGACTAGGTACATACCTAAGTGTGCCTCGGTATGTTACAGCTGTACCATCAGAACAACTGATACGTATTTGTTCGTAAATTCGAGTGCTCTACATTCATCAGAACAATATAGAATATAACTAGGTTATTCTATTTTCTATTTATTTTTAAGCTTTTTTTAATTGTATGTATGTCGTTCCTTTTTAACTTCATGAAACTTCCATGGACGTCAGTTAGAACCCAAAGGTTTGCTTGCTTCAGCTAAATAACGGGCTATATCTCTTCTGTCCAACACAGGTATCGAAACCCAATTTTAGCATCGTAAGCCACCAGTTGAATCAATAGCACCCTTTAACAACTCTTTGGCAATTCTTTTGTGGCTGAATAATGAATATGGCCGCCACTCTTAAAGCGCGTTCACAGTTCTTTATCTCGGAACACGTATACCTGAGGCAACTGGTCACAGTCTAGACACGCCAATCTATAAAACACACCCGGCTCTTAGAACAAAAACATCTGGAACAGCTATAAAATAAATAAAACAATAAAAAGTTGATAAACTGTTACGAGATTAGGAAGTGTGTTTAGATTTGCATGAATTTTTATATTACGTCCAATTAATTAATTAAAAATTAACTCTTAACCAAAACGTTTCTGATCAAGACAAACAAATTGACGTCAATCAAACAAAAAGCACTGTATTTATAATACTTTTTGTTTGTGTAAAACTTATTGTATGTGAATTAATACCGAGTATATCTTAACTAAAGTGTAAACAGTTTTTATTTTATCCGTTTCGAGCTGCCCTCGCTAGTACAGCGGTATGTCTCCAGATTTACAACGCTAAAATCATGGGTTCGATTCCCCTCGGGGAGCTCAGCAGATAACCCGATGTGGCTTTGCTACAAGAAAAACACAAACACCATTTCGAGCTGGAGTATTGTTTGTTTGTTTGGAATTTCGCGCAAAGCTACTCGAGGGCTATCTGCGCTAGCCATCCCTAATTTAGCAGTGTAAGACTAGAGGGAAGGCAGCTAGTCATCACCACCCACCGTCAACTCTTCGGCTACTCTTTTACCAACGAATAGTGGGATTGACCGTCACATTATAACGCACCCACGGCTGAAAGGGCGAGCATGTTTGATGCAACCGGGATTCGAACCCGCGACCCTCAAATTACGAATCGAACGCCTTAACACACTTGGCCATGCCGGGCCTTCTAGCTGGGGTAACTCTCCGTTGGATGGATGAATAAAAACTCATTTCTGACGAAAGATGGGAAATTGTCCTTCTATTTTATTTTTTTAACATAATAAATATTAAAAATTCATTAAAAATACATAAAGATACCAATACTGAAATGAGAGATACTGTTTTAAAGAATTATATCAATATGAAATTAAATGGAAGGTCTAGCCCTCTGGTGACCTTCCTCATATCATCATGTATCACTGTGTCAAGTTTGGTGCTTACTGATTAAAAATTGTCTTAACATATAACAAACAGATACAGAGACATTTATTGATATAGATTTATTATAAATCATTATTACTAACTAGTGCTAGATACACTACTTCTAAATTACAGTTTTGAACAATAACTAAAGAAGGTTCGCCTCACTATGTAATCTGTGAATAATTCCAAGTTATAATTTTTTTTTAATTGAATTTCGCGCAAAGCTACTCGAGATCTATTTGTGCTAGTCGTCCTTAGTCAACAATACCCACCGTCAACTCTTGTGGTACTCTTTCATCAACAAATAGTGGGATTGAACGTCAAATTATAACGCTTTCATGACTGTTCGGTGAAGGATTCCAACCCGCAAATTGTAAGTCTAGGGCCCTATGATAGTTGAAAACCTTACTTTTGTTTGTATGAAAAATATAAAACCAATAATCTTTGTTCAAATATTAATAATTCCATTGTGGATACTCCCTGTGAGACAACGATAAGTTTATGGACTTATAACGCTTGAATCCGGGGTTTGGTTCTCCTTGGTGAAGAGAGCAGACAGCCCAAAGTGGCTTTGGCTTGAAAACGAAAAAACAAATAATAGATAGGACGTTGGTAGGTCTATGGATTTACAATGCTAAAATTAGGGACTCGATTTTCCGCGGTAACACAGCTGATAGCCCAAAGTGGTATTTCTCTAAAACGTTCAAGTATCTCTTGCGGAAACTATGAGTGGTAGCGGACATGCATATGCGATTAATGTACCAGTGTATACCTGGGAGCAATGTGAAGAAACTTGCTGACGATATAAAATTCCAGCAACAAATAAAGATGAATGACACGTCATAACTCCTTGATAATACACATAATATAACAATAATAAATAATATTACAATGCATATAAGAAAGAAAAAGACGAACAGGGAAGGGTAAATATTTGTTTCGAAATTTTTTATCAAAGCCTCACAAGGAACATTATGTTTCCTAATTTAAACTTATAAAGTGACAATAGTAAATCAACGACCCTTGGGCTGCTTTTATCTGACTGAATAATGGGGTTTGACCATTCACTACTCCTGTAGCATAAACACAGCCTTAGATGCGGAACGCAAAAGACGGAGAATCAGGAATACACGGATCCATAGCCTGATTATTTAACCACGCAAGGCTTCTCGGGAAGGAAGAAACTGATAAAATAAATATTTAAGTTTAATATTATTTGATAATAATATTACCACATGACAGCATAATCAGTGAATGGACCCAACATGGTCAGGTGGGTTAAGGCGTTCGACTCGTAATCCGAGGGTCGCGGGTTCGAATCCCAGTCGCACCAAACATGCTCGCCCTTTCAGATATGGGAGCGTTATAATGTGACAGTCAATCCCACTATTCGTTGGTAAAAGAGTAGCCCAAGAGTTGGCGGTGGTTGGTGATGACTAGCTGCCTTCCCTCTAGTCTTACACTGCTAAATTAGGGACGGCTAGCGCAAATAGCCCTCGAGTAGCTTTGCGCGAAATTCCAAAAAACAAACAATTAGTGAACGGGTGTTTATCATTTTTGTTAAATACTGTGTTTATAACACAAGTAACTGGCACAGTGTCTTTGATTATCTCGTCTATGTCCAATAAAATATTTGTGTTCGTATGAGTTAACGTTCTTTTAGTTTGTATTTTCTAACTTCTAGTTATACTCTAGTTCCTTGTTGATGACAAGTGTTTTAAAAGCGATAATAGTACTCAGTAACTTTACGTTGCCCTCCAGTGGCTCAGCGATACGTCTGCGGACTTACAACGCTAAAAACCGGGTTTCGATACCTGTGGTGGGCAAAGCACAGATAACCCATTGTGTAGCTTTGTGCTTAATTCAAAACAACAACAATAATTTGCCCCCTTGTGGTTCAGCGGTATGTCTGCGGAATTACAACGCTAAAAACCGGGTTTCTATACCTATGGTTGGCAGAGCACAGATAGCCCATTGTGTAGCTTTGTGCTCAATTCAGAACAACAACAACTTTATGTTTTTCTTCAATCCTGGTCTAGTTACTGGATCATTTAATTTACGCAAATGTGGGGTGGTTTTAAAATTTGCGGGGTATTTCAAATAATCTGTAAAAAATGGAAGATATATTTTAGGTGCACGTATAAGGTGTCCTAGGACGTGTCATCCACTGAAAACCAATTCCGTAAATAAACATCTGTTATTTTGTCACGAGCGTTAAAAGACACAACACGCTGCTAAGTCTGTAACAACTGCAGTTCTTCTTCTCATCAGACGAATTAATGAGATGATAGAAATCGTCACACAACAAAGCTTTATTTAGTTTAAAGCTGAAAAATTCCCTCTTGTCAGTTTATAACTGATTGGAGATATTCTGGATGTTAAAACAAATTGATGAAAACCTTTTTTTTCCTACTCGAGAATTTTCTTTGTTTCAACGTTTCGGTTATACACCTTGATCAAGATAACATGCGCCTTGACTGTTAACTTCAAATTCGTGCTGAGCGAAGTTTACGCTAATTTTGTAAAGAAAGATAAGAGAAAGTTTGTTTGTTTGTTTTTTGAATTTCGCGCAAAACTACACGAAGGCTATCTGCGCTAGCCGTCCCTATTGTAGCAGTGGGAAGGCAGCTAGTCTTCATCACCTACTGCCAACTCTTGGACTACTATATTACCAACGAATAGTGGGATTGACCGTCACATTATAAAAAACCCACGTCTGAAAGGGCGAGCATGCTTGGTGCGACGGGGATTCGACCCCGCGATCCTTGTATTGCGAGTCGAGCGCCCTAACCACCTGGCCATGCCGAACCTCGGAAAGAGAGAGAAGATAGCTAGTCAACAGCACCCATCTCTGAGTCTAGCTGCATAATGACGGTTGACCACAACTCTTATAACGCACCCACAGTCTCAAAGTACATAACAAGCTTTTGCAGCGAACGGATTCCGAACCTGAGCACTCAGATTGACAGTACGATATGCTAACAAATAGTCCACCCCTGGTTCACTATTAAAGCGAGTGATAATTCTCGTATAAGTGTAGAGAAATATTGTGTTTACACAACAGACCAGACTATTGGTCTATTCCAATAGTAAAGGTTATTTTTTATACATATGGTATACTTTATAGCATGGGATATTTTTTAGTTGTTTCTTAGTTGCGTTCTGTCATCAGAAACGTGCATAACCGAAACGTACAGACAAAAATAAAATATTCTAGGGTGAAAACTAAGAAGTTTAGTTTTGCTTGCTTACCATTTTGTAACGTCCCCTTACTGGGAAAAACATTTGTGTCTGTTTAGTTTTCCTAACAGCGTACAAAGTTCTAGAGACGGTTTAGTACGTAATTTTTAAAATGACAGCCTTACGAGGAGAACTTTTGTAACAGAAACTACGCCGCAATGTTATTACCAAGATAGTGCACGTGGAGATATGAACTTTGACTATCAATTATTAAGAAAACCCAAACATACTTTTCTGAGCTTGTCATAAGAAAGTTTTCGTTGCTTGGTATTAGCCAATATTTTTCTAGTTTACAGCTGTCCTTATAATCGTGATTTAGAGTTCAGATATGAAACTAACAATCTTCAGATAAACACACTAAAAAATGCAAACAAAATAGACAATTCGGTTGAAGGCGAACTATTACTTACCTACAGTATTAAAATACCGCAAAAGTAACTTTAATTTTACCATCATTTAATATAACAAAATAGCCTTCATCATCACTCACAACCTGTTTTATTGTTGTTATTATTATTTGCAGAATTTAAAAAAAAACACACAGAAAAGAAAATATCATAATTCCGGTGTAAACGATGCTGTAATTTCTCAAAATTAGCTTTCTTACAGAAACATGACGTTCCTTTAAAAAGTTGAAGTACAAGATGAACCAGGAATTATCAGTCAGTAACAGAAAAGCATTAGATTAGTGTAACGTGCACACTACGCACCTGGGGAACCAAAAATAGGTCCGGCATGGCCAAGCGTGTTAAGGCGTGCGACTCGTAATCTGAGGGTCGCGGGTTCGCATCCCGGTCGCGACAAACATGCTTGCCATTTCAGCCGTGGGGGCGTTATAATGTTACGGTCAATCCCACTATTCGTTGGTAAAAGAGTAGCCCAAGAGTTGGCGGTGGGTGGTGATGACTAGCTGCCTTCCCTCTAGTCTTACACTGCTAAATTAGGGACGGCTAGCACAGATAGCCCTCGAGTAGCTTTGTGCGAAATTCCAAAACACACACACAATACTCAACGCTTTGTACACTATACAATCGGAGTCTTTAGGGAGACGACCCAATTTTTATCTATGAAGTGAATGAGTAATAAAAAAAATCTATACACATACAGATCTTCAGAAGCTAAATATAGCTGGTATAGACGCTCTATCTCACGAATAACCAAAATAGAGATTTCTTATTTTTCCTTATGTCATCGTCTTTCTTTGACATGCCCAACGCCTGCTTAGTTCTAGTAGTAACTGCAATTTTATCATCAATTCATACAGCGAAACACTCTTCATAATCTGTGAATACCTGTTCTTACTATTATTTATTATTATTATTATTCTACGCAAAATTTATAAAGCTTTAGAATACACTTGGTAACTTGGTAACATTGTCTTATAAAAGAAAACACACAACTATAAGAGATAAAATATCGCTAAGTAAAAAATCCATGTAGGGCTAACTACTGAACTTAATAGAAGGAACCAAACAAAACATGAATAGATTTGTTTGTTTGTTTCTGAATTTCGCGCAAAGTTACACGAGGTCTATCTGCGCTAGCCGTCCCTGATTTAGCATTGTAAGACTAGATGGAAGGCAGCTAGTCATCACCACCCACCGCTAACTTTTGGGCTACTATTATTTTACCAACGAAGAGTGGGATTGGCAGTAACATTATAACGCCCCCACGGCTGAAAGAGCGAGCATGCTTGGTGCGACGAGGGTTCGAACCCGCGTCCCTCAGATTACGAGTCGAACGCCTTAACCCACCTGGCCATACCGGGCCGACATGAATGGAAGTGGACATGTTACTTGGTCCAGCCAATAATTCCATTGCAGACTAAGCTTCACATGGATAATAAAATCCTTATATTATTGGCTTCATCACTGATGAAACGAACGAAAGAATGATTTCCAATCGCAAAATTTTACTGTATTGCAAAACAGTCATAAAAGTGGTATTCTAAAGATGGAAGCTTAGATTCCGTTTAAACACCGAGTTTTCAATCAACAAAGTTGGTAGTCCAGTAATGTAGGTATTTAAAGTAGAGAAGGCTCAATCTGCTGTGTGATTATATATCTCAGGACGGCTGGTATGTGTATTAACACTTTTACTAATAAAGCAAAGAACAACGCTTCGACCTTTTTAGTTAACCTGAAGATGACCTAACAAGGTCGAAACGTTGTTCTCTGCTTTATAAATAAAAGTGTTAATACCCATACCAGCCGTCCTGAGATACATTTTTACTTCAAATGGGTTTCTCGTCATCACCAACTGCTATGTAATTGTTAGTTGATCAACTGATATGTCCGTCCCTATCTTGTTTGATTCCATGTTCTAAGCTCAGTAGCCAGTCCTACATAGCTTTTTTTCATTTAGCGATAATGTTTCTTATACTTGCGTATAAATATGTGTGTGTGTGCGCGCGCGCGCCTATCTTACAAACATTTAAGCTACCTAAACACCGTACTTAATTTACCTCACTATGTTATCACCCGTAGCCAGTTCTATAACCATCTTGAAAGGTCAACCCTAAACCTGACCCTTTTTGGTCCAAACCAACTCGTAACTAAAGTTATACAAGTAGTGTTATGCTACCGATTGTAATTAACTGTGTAACTATCATATGTTACTGGTATTTGCTTCATAGATCTATTTTTATGTTCATATTATAACATCCCATCTGCTTGTATGACATTTTATGGCTTTAACCGTCTAAATATTTATTCATTTGTGATAAAAAAACAAAAATTGAAGCGTTCAAAGTCGTTCGTTTCCACTTGTAAACTAGACGCAACGCGAACAGAGTTCCATTCTCTCCTTTAATGTTACCAGCAAACGCGTCTTAAAGTATATTCCAGGAAGGAAAGTGTCATTAGAAACTCCAAAGCGGAGATCCCTAACAACTCTGATTATATAAAGGAAATATTGCAATGTTTGTGCAGATGGAACGTTGAACGCACTAAAGCGATCACTTTGTTACTTACTGCACTTAAAACGAGTTCCTAACGTTTCGATTATTACACCACTTCATAACAAAAGGCGGAAATGCATCTCTATCCTTGTGTTGTGATGGCAACATTTCAGCAGCTGATTTCGCTCTAATTAAAGAAATATGACCGGTTAAAATCTAATTTGCTAGTCAGCTATCAGGTGGGGCTCCGCCCATAATGATATTTATGCCTTTCTGTTTCATGTACCTAATCAAATTGCTCAGCTACAAGACCGACAACCCTATTAGTGTGTCGAGAAGAGAGTGCTGGTATTTCCTCTGGGAATCTCCTTGCGACAAGCGCACGTGACTGTGGCTTTTCCTGACGAAACGACCCTGTCATCACTACATAATCACCCCGTGCACTGTATAGTCCAAGTCTACACGTATGTCTTCTTACCTATGTCCATCTGTGTTTGTCAGTGTGCTTATTCTCAGTAAGTGGGAAAGGTTATATTTACGTGGAAGAAATGAGCAACATACAAATATTATACGTTTTAAATATAAAATTATTTTCGTGTATGTAAAACTGGTGTGATGAAAAACACGTCTTTAACGAGAAATTTAAATAATGTGTTGACAACAGAATTTCACCCAACAATTTCCAAATGATATATCATTGAATATTAACCTAGTCGTAGTGGTTCGGTGATCCCACGGTAGGGTCACATATACCTTACTTGTTCAGCGGGTACTTATTGTAAAAGCGTAGTAACATTACGGCAATTAGAGCGATCATCTATGCGGTATGAATACAAAAATTATATTCTCACGATGTACGGCTCAATAATACCAGAAGTGAACAACACTTACATTGTGTAACAAATAAATAAACATCTCATGTATAAAACTTAGTGTCACGATGACAATGTGTAGCTGCTTTACTTAAGAAGTATATTTTACTTTATGTCAACGTAGTATGGTTATCGACCACACCATGGCGGTGTGGTACATAGTTCATATGAGAATAAATACAGTTTTTTTTTTCTCATGATTTATCACTCTATTATACCAACTCCTTGCAGTATGTAATCCACGTGACAATTTGCACTCTAATAATTTGAAACTCGGCGAACCCCGAGAAAAGTGGAATACGTATATATACATAAGTAAACGGTAGATTTTTACTCTTACGGTTGAAAACTTGGTATTAACAGGGGAACTGAGGAGATAACACACGTGACAAGTACATTTAGTGACATCAAAGGTGCTGTGTGAGTTGAGTTTACATTTTCTCTGTGAATGACAGAAATTTGAAAAAAAAGGAAAGTTATCAGTCCAGAAGTAGCACTAAAGATCCGTTAGAGATTGTTAGAGATAAACGTTAGAGATGGTTAGAGATAAACGTTAGAGATAGTTAGAGATAAACATTGGAGATGGTTAAAGATAAACGTTATAGATAGTTTGAGATAAACATTGGAGATGGTTAGAGATAAACGTTAGAGATTGTAAGAGATAAACGTTGGAGATGGTTCGAGATAAATATTGGAGATGGTTAGAGATATACCTTAGAGATGGACAGAACACAGAACCAGACAAAAGTAAAGTAGATGGGGAGAGATAGGAGCAACGTGGCAGTTAGTAGGAAATATGAATACAAAAATCATAACAGAAATGGAGAAATGAAATAACACAACACATACGACTGACATAAATGAGATAGATTCGTGATATGAAACGGTGTAAGGGAATTAAAAAGGGTCCAGCATGGCCAGGTGGTTAAGGCACTTGACTCGTAATCCGAGGGTCGAAGGTTCGAATTCCCGTCACACCAAACATGCTCGCTCTTTCAGTCTTGGGGACGTTATAATGTGACGGTCAATCCCAGGTATTCATTGGTAAAATAGTAACCCAAGAGTTGGTGGGTGGGTGGTGATAACTATCTGCCTTCCCTCTTGTCTTAGACTGCTAAATTAGGGACGGCTAGCGCAAATAGCCCTCGTGTAGCTTTGCGCAAAATTCAAACAACAAACAAACATACGTTAAAGAGAAAAATATAGTCACAAGAAGATAAAGATGCCAACGGAATGTGGATGATAATCCACGTGACAAATAAACGGCAGTTCTCTTATTATTTTTAAAAAAATATATGATGTAGGGAAGTTTCAAAGAATCATTTCACATAAATTGTTCTTAATGAAATTAACCCAACATTAAGGTGTAAAACAATTAACAAGCTAGAATGATTTGCTTTGTCATTGCAAAAATGAACATATATGCATCGAAATCGATATTACAAAAGCCTGGTTCGTGTTATGGATTTTTAATACAACACTTAGCGTAATAGTTCTATGTATGTATGTATATATATTGTTGGGAAGGGTTTTCGAACTAAAGATAGGCTAACATAGTTGTGATGTTTGTCAGGTTAACATTATGAATTATGTTTTATGATTAACTTAGTATTATTAAAAAATACACTTTGCATGAGTTGTGTAGTAACTTTAACGTGACACAAATGAAGTATAAAAATACATTTTGCCTGAGTTGTGTAGTAACTTTAACGTGACACAAATGAAGTATAAAAAATACATTTTGCATGAGTTGTGTAGTAACTTTAACGTGACACAAATGAAATATAAAAAATACATTTTGCCTGAGTTGTGTAATAACTTTAACGTGACACAAATGAAGTATAAAAAATACATTTTGCATGAGTTGTGTAGTAACTTTAACGTGACACAAATGAAGTATAAAAATACATTTTGCCTGAGTTGTGTAGTAACTTTAACGTGATACAAATGAAGTATAAAAAGTACATTTTGCATGAGTTGTGTAGTAACGTTAACGTGACACAAATGAAGTATAAAAATACATTTTGCCTGAGTTGTGTAGTAACTTTAACGTGACACAAATGAAGTATAAAAATACATTTTGCATGAGTTGTGTAATAACTTTAACGTGACACAAATGAAGTATAAAAAATACATTTTGCATGAGTTGTGTAGTAACTTTAACGTGACACAAATGAAATATAAAAAATACATTTTGCCTGAGTTGTGTAGTAACTTTAACGTGACACAAATGAAGTATAAAAATACATTTTGCCTGAGTTGTGTAGTAACTTTAACGTGACACAAATGAAGTATAAAAATACATTTTGCATGAGTTGTGTAGTAACTTTAACGTGATACAAATGAAATATAAAAAATACATTTTCCATGAGTTGTGTAGTAACGTTAACGTGATACAAATGAAGTACTTTGGATCATACTGGGTCTAGATTTTATGAGGTATGACAAGATGAGTTTGTCTATCTTAGCCTTAAACTAAACCTGCGCATTTCTTCATCCATTGGATCAATACTTTAGCTACAACACTCTTGTGACAATTTGGAAACAGAGTTCTAGTGAAGTCGATTTTTGTTCAGAATAAAACCGGTTTAAAGATGATCAGTGAAACAGGAACTCGGATCAAGGTAGGTATTTAATTGAAGTAGAAACCAGACTGGTTTAGCTTATTTACCTTCCTATTATGCTTTAAGTCTTGTAAATTCAAACTGTGGAGGTTTTCACTTAAATTAGTAATTATTTGGCACCTGTTGTGACGTATGATATGCTAACATCAGATATATTATATTAACGTGCACAAAACACGCAAATATATTTGTTTCTCATAAATCACAATTTTCTGCTTCACGGGTGAGTAGCTAGGCTAGTCGACAGGAATGTTAGGATATTTTATCTGATTTTCTAATCATAATTTAAATCAAGACCAACCGTTCTACCAACGAATATTCTTCAGTGACATAGTTCGTAAAGCAACACTGACAACTCGGGTTAAGTGTTAACATTAACTACTTTACTAACATGTTATCAATATAAATTTAACTTGGACATGAAATATAAATAACAGTTTAACCCAGGGTCCAGTGAGTATGTAGCAGTTGAATGTCTAAAGCAGCCACAGTTAAGGTTTAAAATCTGTTTAATTATCATTTTCACTATGGTAAGGCTCGGAGGTATATCATGATGGTTAGAGTGCTCAGACTATGAATCAAAGGATTTATGGTTCTTAGCCCGTTATCGCCTTGGAGCTGTGGTGTACTATAAAAATAACCGACAAATCCCATTATTCGGTCACATAAGAGTAGCACAGCAGTTGGCGGTGGGCACTGTTGACAATTACATTCCCTTTTATTTATCAGTTTGAAACTAGGGACAGCTACATCGTGAGAGAAAAGTCTTCCATTTACTTGTCACGTGATTATTTCTCACGTTTCTTTAGTACTTCCAAGTTTTAAAACGTGAGAGAAAATCCATTTACTTGTCACTTGATTATCTCCCACGTTCATTTAGTATTACTAAGTTTTGCGCGATAATTCAAATGCCAACAACAAGCAAATCTTTTTAAATGATATGCTTATGTTTTGTCTTTGTAAATATTAGGCAAAACTACAGTTCTTATGTTTTGTAAAAAGAAGTTAAACTTTAGGTTTTATCTGGAGGCCGTAACGTCATTTTAACAAACTTTGTTCAATGAAGAGAAAATCGACCTTTACATTCAAATGTGACTTTTAACATCTTGGCTTCAACTCAAAATAAATATTCCGGATCTACCCTGTTGTTTATAAAGTAAAGTCGATAAAACCTAAATTAACACACAGAAAGTAAAAAAGCAGACTATGGAGAAATTATTTTTCATAATTAACTTAAAACATGAATTTTTGGCGACAAACTGTAAGTTTTAGAATAGCTTCACGGATGCTTAATTAACTACAACATAAATTTTTGTTTTCGAAAGAAACTAGAGACACCTATTTAATTTTTTTACAACTAAATTTTATAACAGTACTGGATGTGTGATATATGCTGTCAAACATTAAATCTTGAAAACAATCACACGTTTGTCTTAGTATGTTTACTCTGTAATTCATAATATGTAATGACAATATTTGTGAAAGTAATACACTTCTAATAACACAAAATATATTTTCAAAGTTGATTGCAATTGTTTATTTTTAACCGTAAGAGACTTCGCTACATGAGTTGGGCGTGGCTTTGTAGTTAGTGTGCCTGGGTTCTGAATCCGATGATTCATGTCTCTTTGCCGTAAAAATTCTAACTTCACAGTTTGAGGTCATGAGTGCACTGTAAAAGGAACGGTAAAACTGCATTATTCGATCAGACAGAAATAGTCCAAAAGTTCTCAGTGACTGCCTTCCTTCTGGTCTATCGGTCCAAAATGTGGGACGGATATGAACAGTTAATCCTTGTGTAACTTATGTTAGTCCATGGCCAGGTGGTTAAGGCGCTCGACTCTTAATCTTAGGGGCTCGGGTTCGAATCTCCATCTCGCCAAACATGCTCGCCCTTTCAGCTGTGAGGGCGTTATAATGTGACGGTCAATCCCACTATTCGTTGGTAAGAGTAGCCCAAGAGTCGGCGGTGGGTGGTGCTGACTAGCTGCCTTCCCTCTAGTCTTACACTACTAAATTAGGGACGGCGAGCGCAGACAACCCTTTTGTGGCTTTGCGCGAAAATTCAAAACATACCAACAAACCATCGTATTTTTCAAGATTCAGAACTTAAACCCAGCCCATGTTACCGAATAGTTTTATTTGTGACTTGTCCTCACTTGATGACCGTATGTTCTTTGGAGAAAAACAAAAGCTATCAAAAACATCCAAATTTCATGTGTGCAACTTGCAGTTCAGTAGGGGTCATTGAAATTTTCAATATTCCCTTTTCCTGAAGAGAAAATAAAGTTTCACAATATAAGGATAAAGTGGCCAAAGCGCATTCATAAGTACATAGTGTATGTTCAATGTTGGAGTGAAGCACAAAAAATTAAATATATTTTACATATTCATCAAAAGTAATTTGTGATAGTTTTTTTATCCAAAAAGAGAGTGACTATTTTGAAGAAACCCGGGAGAGTGACTATTTTGAAGAAACCCGGGGAGAGTGACTATTTTGAAGAAACCCAGGGAGAGTAACTATTTTGAAGAAACCCGGGGAGAGTGACTATTTTGAAGAAACCCAGGAAGAGTAACTATTTTGAAGAAACCCGGGGAGAGTAACTATTTTGAAGAAACCCGGGGAGAGTGACTATTTTGAAAAATTCGGAGAGAGTGACTATTTTGAAGTAACCCAGGGAGAGTGACTATTTCGAAAAAATTCGGAGAGGTGACTATTTTGAAAAATTTGGAGAGAGTGACTATTTTGAAGAAACCTGTCAAGAGTGACTATTTTGAAGTAACCCATGGAGAGTGACTATTTCCTGAAAGGTGACTATTTTGAAAAATTTGGAGAGAGTGACTATTTTGAAGAAACCTGGCAAGAGTGACTATTTTGAAGTAACCCAGGGAGAGTGACTATTTCGAAAAAATTCTGAAAGGTGACTATTTTGAAAAATTTGGAGAGAGTGACTATTTTGAAGAAACCTGGCAAGAGTGACTATTTTGAAGTAACCCAGGGAGAGTGACTATTTCGAAAAAATTCTGAAAGGTGACTATTTTGAAAAATTTGGAGAGAGTGACTATTTTGAAGAAACCTGTCAAGAGTGACTATTTTGAAGTAACTCATGGAGAGTGACTATTTCGAAAAAATTCTGAAAGGTGACTATTTTGAAAAATTTGGAGAGAGTGACTATTTTGAAGAAACCTGGCAAGAGTGACTATTTTGAAGTAACCCAGGGAGAGTGACTATTTCGAAAAAATTCGGAGAGGTGACTATTTTGAAAAATCCGGAGAGAGTGACTATTTTGAAGTAACCTGGCAAGAGTGACTTTTCTGAAAAAAAACCGGAGAGAATGACTATTTTAAAAACAGGTCACACGTCACGTGATTATTGTTAGTATTATTAAACCAGTCTCATTAATAAAAAGAAAGAAAAATTCAGACTTTGCAGATATTGGGTCAGTTAACGGTTGTGTGTATGTGTTTTCTTATAGCAAAGCCACATCGGGCTATCTGCTGAGCCCACCGAGATGAATCGAACTCCTGATCTTAGTGTTGTAAATCCGTAGACTCATCGCTATACTAGCGGGTGGCTTAAAGGTCATGAAGTTACTTTATGAGCTAAAAGTAAAAAACAAATAAATACACAAATGTGCAATCAACTTCCTCTTGTATTGTCTTGTGCATTTACCTTTTGGAGCCCATAAAGTAGTTTTACATGGGAATGCAAATACGGATGTTTTCCTGTAAGATCTAACTGTACAGTTTTTTATAAGTTTCCGTTGTATGCTGTTCTACGTCGGACATACAGAGAAATATATAAAATAGCTTTCATCTATATGTATATTATAATTTAATTACCAATTCTGATGAAACTCAAGTTTTAGAAGCACATGTTATGTACGAGACCGAAGGTGCTTGGTTTAGCGAAATCTGAACACATTCAAGACAGCTGTGCTGGGAAGCCAATCTACTGGTTGTCCAAAATTTGCATCTGTACTTATTTTTATCTTAATTTAAATATTAAAAAAAACACGCAGCATTTGAAATTACATTTTTCTTGCGAAACACAAAGTTTAAGTTTTCTTACTACCACGTTTGTATAAGTTACGTTTAAAAACTACGTTTCTGCACCCAGGACGTATATAACGCCTGTTCATCGGTCACATCTTCAATATACGAACCAGATATTAATTATTTTGGGGGGTTATTTACATGGTTGTACACCGATATTTGTTTACATTTGAGTTAAATACGTTCTTCTGTACTGAGGGTCGTAAGCGGCATACCTCAGTGGCACAGTGCTATGTCTGTGGACTTGCAACACTTGAACCTGGGATTTAATACTCGTTGTAGACAGAAAGTAAATAGTCCATCGTATAGCTTTGTTTCTAATTTCAAACAAACAATTATAATTAACAATGTTATAGAACTAAGAAAACTTTTATTAAATTAGAACATTATATATATATATTTTGAAAGAAATATAAAGATCTTCAAGCACAAAAACACATTCAAATAGGCGGCCTGGCACGGCCAGGTGATTAAGGCACCCGAGTCGAATCCCCCTCACACCAAATATGCTCGCCCTTTCAGCCCTGGGGGGTCGTTGTAATGTTACGGTCAATTCTATTATTCGTTGGTAAAAGAATAGCCCAAGAGTTGGCTAAATTATGGGCGGCTAACACAAATAGCTCCGTGTAACTTTGCCGCGAAATTCGAAACAACAAACAAACGTATTGAAATAAGATTTGACAAACTATAAAGTTTTATCGTTCAAGAAAGCAGTTCAACCATAGCTTTATATTTCTGTGCTAAACTAACAACAGAAAGCCGCCTAGTTTTTAGTGAATATTCATATTTCCGAAAAGACAAATATAACTTGGTACCTGGTGGTTTAAAAATTAATTAAAAAAATATATATTTAGCAGCAATAAAGTAATAACTTTAGATACATTAAAATAAAATGATTTTTTATTTACTTGTTGTTGTTCTGAATTAAGCACACAGATTTACAATGGGCTATCTGTGTCCCGCCCACCACGGGTATCGAAACCCGGGTTTTAGCGTTGTAAATTCACAGACATACTGCTAAGCCACTGGGGAGTATATTGTTGTTGTTTTGAATTAAGCATTAAGCTACACAATGGGCTATCTGTGAACTGCCCACCACGGGTATCGAAACCCGGTTTTTAGCGTTGTATGTCCACAGACATACCGCTGAGCCACTGGATTGGGGTGTGTCATTTGGATATTTGCATTTTATTTCGGAACTGAGGTTCATAAATAAATGCGATATCAAAGACCCACATAAAATCTTAAACATTGCTTGTATAACAAAAAATTAAGCGAACTTAACCATTTCAAAAATAATAATCTATATATTGAGCAAATTACAATAAACAATCTTCAAGATTAATCAGCTAAACAGGAAAATCTAAGGAAATATATTAAACTAATTTCGGCTCTGTAACTAAAACGAAATATCATGCGCATTTGGCCAGTTTTTAATGAAAATTAGTTGAGAACAAAAATGCCAGTTTTTAATGAAAATTAGTTAAGTACAAAAATGCCAGTTTATGATGAAAATTAGTTAAATACAAAAATGCCAGATTTTGATGAAAATTAGTTAAGTACAAAATTCCAGTTTTTGATGAAAATTAGTTAAGTACAAAATGCCAGCTTTTGATGAAAATTAGTTAAGTAAAAAATGCCAGTTCTTGATGAAAATTAGTTAAGTACAAAAATGCCAGTTTTGATGAAAATTTATTAAGTACAAAAATGCCAGTTTTAATAAAAATTACTTAAGTAAAAAATGCCAGTTTTTGATGAAAATTAGTAAATCCAAAAATGACAGTTTTTGATGAAAAATAGTTAAGTACAAAAATGCCAGTTTTTGACGAAATTAGTTAAGTACAAAAATGCCAGTTTTTGATGAAAATTAGTTAAGAACAAAAATTCCAGTATTTGATGAAAATTAGTTAAATACAAAAATGCCAGTTTTTGATGAAAATTAGTTAAGTAAAAAATGCCAGTTTTAGATGAAAATTAGTTAAGTGCAAAAATGCCAGTTTTTGATGAAAATTAATTAAGTACAAAAAAGCCAGTTTTTCAGGAATATTAGTTAGGTATAAAAATGCCAGTTTTTGATGAAAATTAGTTAAGTACAAAAATACCAGTTTTTCAGAAGAATTAGTTAAGTATAAAAATGCCAGTTTTAATGAAGATCAGTTAAGTAGAAAAATGCTAGTTTTTAATTAAAATTAGTTAAGTACAAAAATGCCAGTTTTAATGAAAATTAGTAATTACAAAATGCCAGTTTTTGATGAAAATTAGTTAAGAACAAAAATGTCAGTTTTTGATGAAAATTAGAACAGAAAAGCTAGTTTTTTTGTAAAAAATTAGTTAAGTAAAAAATGCCAGTTTTTGATTAAAATTAGTTGAGTACAAAAATGCTAGTTTTTAATGAAAATTAGTTAGGTACAAAAATGGTAGTTTTTGATGAAAATTAGTTAAAAACAAAAATGCCAGTTTTTAATGAAAATTAGTTAAGTACAAAAATACCAGTTTTTCAGAAGAATTAGTTAAGTATAAAAATGCCAGTTTTCATGAAAATTAGATAAGCACCACAATTACAGCTTTTGATGAAAATTAGTTAAGTACATAAATGCCAGTTTTGATGAAAATTTATTAAGTACAAAAATGCCAGTTTTTGATAAAAATTAGTTAAGTAAAAAGTGCCAGTTTTCATGAAAATTAGTAAATACAAAAATGCTAGTTTTTGACGAAAATTAGTTAAGTACAAAAATATCAGTTTGTGATTAAAATTAGTTAAGTGCAAAAATGCCAGTTTATAATGAAAATTACTCATGTACAAAAAAAGCCAGTTTTTGATGACAATAAGTTAAGTACAAAAATGCCAGCTTTTGATGAAAATTAGTTAAATGCAAAAATGCCAGTTTTTCATGAAAATTAATTAAGTACAAAAATGCCAGTTTTTCAGGAATATTAGTTAGGTATAAAAATGCCAGTTTTAATGAAGATCAGTTAAGTAGAAAAATGCTAGTTTTTAATTAAAATTAGTTAAGTACAAAAATGCCAGTTTTAATGAAAATTAGTAATTACAAAATGCCAGTTTTTGATGAAAATTAGTTTAGTATAAAAATGCCAGTTTTTGATGAAACATAGTTAAATACAAAAATGCTAGTTTTTAATGAAAATTAGTTAGGTATAAAAATGGTAGTTTTTGATGAAAATTAGTTAAAAACAAAAATGCCAGTTTTTAATGAAAATTAGTTAAAAACAAAAATGCCAGTTTTTGATGAAAATTAGTTAAGTACAAAACTGACAGTTTCTGATGAAAATTAGTTAAGTAAAAAATGCCAGTTTTAGATGAAAATTAGTTAAGTGCAAAAATGCCAGTTTTTGATGAAAATTAATTAAGTAGAAAAAAGCCAGTTTTTCAGGAATATTAGTTAGGTATAAAAATGCCAGTTTTTGATGAAAATTAGTTGAGTACAAAAATACCAGTTTTTCAGAAGAATTAGTTATGTATAAAAATGCCAGTTTTAATGAAGATCAGTTAAGTAGAAAAATGCTAGTTTTTAATTAAAATTAGTTAAGTACAAAAATGCCAGTTTTAATGAAAATTAGTAATTACAAAATGCCAGTTTTTGATGAAAATTAGTTAAGAACAAAAATGTCAGTTTTTGATGAAAATTAGTACAGAAAAGCTAGTTTTTTTGTAAAAATTAGTTAAGTAAAAAATGCCAGTTTTTGATGAAAATTTCTTCAGTGCAAAAATACCAGTTTTTCAGAAGAATTAGTTAAGTATAAAAATGCCAGTTTTAATGAAGATCAGTTAAGTAGAAAAATGCCAGTTTTAATGAAGATCAGTTAAGTATAAAAATGCCAGTTTTAATGAAGATCAGTTAAGTAGAAAAATGCTAGTTTTTAATTAAAATTAGTTAAGTACAAAAATGCCAGTTTTAATGAAAATTAGTAATTACAAAATGCCAGTTTTAATGAAAATTAGTAATTACAAAATGCCAGTTTTTGATGAAAATTAGTTAAGTACAAAAATACCATTTTTTCAGAAGAATTAGTTAAGTATAAAAATGACAGTTTTAATGAAGATCAGTTAAGTACAAAAATGCTAGTTTTTAATTAAAATTAGTTAAGTACAAAAATGCTAGTTTTAATGAAAATTAGTAATTACAAAATGCCAGTTTTAATGAAAATTAGTAATTACAAAATGCCAGTTTTTGATGAAAATTAGTTAAGTACAAAAATACCATTTTTTCAGAAGAATTAGTTAAGTATAAAAATGACAGTTTTAATGAAGATCAGTTAAGTACAAAAATGCTAGTTTTTAATTAAAATTAGTTAAGTACAAAAATGCCAGTTTTAATGAAAATTAGTAATTACAAAATGCCAGTTTTAATGAAAATTAGTAATTACAAAATGCCAGTTTTTGATGAAAATTTCTTCAATACAAAAATGCCAGTTTTTGATGAAAATTAGTTAAGTAAAAAATGCCAGTTTAGATGAAAATTAATTAAGTGCAAAAATGCCAGTTTTTGATGAAAATTAATTAAATACAAAAAAACCAGTTTTTCAGAAGAATTAGTTAAGTATAAAAATGCCAGTTTTAATGAAAATTAGTAATTACAAAATGCCAGTTTTTGATGAAAATCAGTTAAGTATAAAAATGCCAGTTCTGGATGAAAATTAGTACAGAAAAGATAGTTTTTTGTAAAAATTACTTAAGTAAAAATTCCAGTTTTTGATGAAAATTAGATAAGCACCATAATTACAGTTTTTGATGAAAATTAGTTAAGTACAAAAATGCCAGTTTTTGATAAAAATTACTTAAGTAAAAAGTGCCATTTTTTGATGAAAATTAGTAAATACAAAAATGCTAGTTTTTGACGAAAATTAGTTAAGTACAAAAATACCAGTTTGTGATTAAAATTAGATAAGTATAAAAATGCCAGTTTTAATGAAGATCAGTTAAGTAGAAAAATGCTAGTTTTTAATTAAAATTAGTTAAGTACAAAAATGCCAGTTTTAATGAAAATTAGTAATTACAAAATGCCAGTTTTAATGAAAAATAGTTAAGTATAAAAATGCCAGTTTTTGATGAAACATAGTTAAATACAAAAATCCCAGTTTTTGATTAAAATTAGTTGAGTACAAAAATGCTAGTTTTTAATGAAAATTAGTCAGGTACAAAAATGGTAGTTTTTGATGAAAATTAGTTAAAAACAAAAATGCCAGTTTTTAATGAAAATTAGTACAGAAAAGAAAGTTTTTTGTAAAAATTAGTTAAGTAAAAATTCCAGTTTTTGATGAAAATTAGATAAGCACCATAATTACAACTTTTTATGAAAATTAGTTAAGTACAAAAATGCCAGTTTTGATAAAAATTAGTTAAGTACAAAAATACCAGTTTTTCAGAAGAATTAGTTAAGTATAAAAATGACAGTTTTAATGAAGATCAGTTAAGTACAAGAATGCTAGTTTTTAATTAAAATTAGTTAAGTACAAAAATGCCAGTTTTAATGAATATTAGTAATTACAAAATGCCAGTTTTTGATGAAAAGCAGTTAAGTATAAAAATGCCAGTTTTTGATGAAAATTAGTACAGAAAAGAAAGTTTTTTGTAAAAATTAGTTAAGTAAAAATTCCAGTTTTTGATGAAAATTAGATAAGCACCATAATTACAGCTTTTGATGAAAATTAGTTAAGTACAAAAATGCCAGTTTTTGATAAAAATTAGTTAAGTAAAAAGTGCCAGTTATTGATGAAAATTAGTAAATACAAAAATGCCAGTTTTTGATGAAAATTAGTTAAGTACAAAAATACCAGTTTTTCTGAAGAATTAGTTAAGTATAAAAATGACAGTTTTAATGAAGATCAGTTAAGTACAAAAATGCTAGTTTTTAATTAAAATTAGTTAAGTACAAAAATGCCAGTTTTAATGAAAATAAGTAATTACAAAATGCCAGTTTTTGATGAAAATCAGTTAAGTATAATAAAGCCAGTTTTTGATGAAACTCAGTTAAATACAAAAATGCCAGTTTTTGATTAAAATTAGTTGAGTACAAAAATGCTAGTTTTTGATGAAAATTAGTTAAGAAAAAAATGCCAGTTCTTGATGAAAATTATTTAAGTAAAAAATGCCACTTTTTGATGAAAATTAGTAAATACAAAAATGCTAGTTTTTGATGAAAATTAGTTATGTACAAAAATGCCAGTTTTTGATGAAAATTAGTAAAAAAAAAAATGCCAGTTTTTGATGAAAATTAGTTGAGTACAAAAATGCCAGTTTTTGATGAAAATTACTCATTTACAAAAAATGCCAGTTTTGATGACAATTAGTTAAGTACAAAAATGCCAGCTTTTGATGAAAATTAGTTAAGTAAAAAAGCAAGTTTTTGATGAAAATTAGTTAAGTACAAAAATGCTAGTTTTTGATGAAAATTAGTTAAATACAAAAATGCCAGTTATTGATTAAAATTAGATAAGTGCAAAATGCCAGTTTTTGATAAAAATTAGTTAAGTGAAAAATGCCAGTTTTTGATAAAAATTAGTTAAGTAAAAAATGCCAGTTTAGATGAAAATTAGTTAAGTGCAAAAATGCCAGTTTTTGATGAAAATTAGTTAAGTACAAAATGCCAGTTTTGATGAAAATTAGTAAGAAAAAAATGCCAGTTTTTTTGATGAAAATTAGTTAAGTAAAAAATGCCAGTTTTGATGAAAATTAGTTCAGTACAAAAATACCAGTTTTTGATGAAAATTAGTTAAGTATAAAAATGCCAGTTTTAATGAAAATTAGTTAAGTACAAAAATGCCAGTTTTAATGAAAATTAGTTAAGTATAAAAATGCCAGTTTTAATGAAAATCAGTTAAGTACAAAAAATGCTAGTTTTAATTAAAATTAGTTAAGTACAAAAATGCCAGTTTTAATGAAAATTAGTAATTACAAAATGCCAGTTTTAATGAAAATTAGTAATTACAAAATGCCAGTTTTTGATGAAAATTAGTTAAGTACAAAAATACCAGTTTTTCAGAAGAATTAGTTAAGTATAAAAATGCCAGTTTTAATGAAGATCAGTTAAGTACAAAAATGCCAGTTTTAATGAAAATTAGTTAAGTACAAAATGCTAGTTTTAATGAAAATTAGTAATTACAAAATGCCAGTTTTAATGAAAATTAGTAATTACAAAATGCCAGTTTTGATGAAAATTAGTTAAGTACAAAAAAATGCCAGTTTTCAGAAAATTAGTTAAGTATAAAAATGACAGTTTTAATGAAGAATTAGTTAAGTACAAAAATGCCAGTTTTAATTAAAATTAGTTAAGTACAAAATGCCAGTTTTAATGAAAATTAGTAATTACAAAATGCCAGTTTTAATGAAAATTAGTAATTACAAAATGCCAGTTTTGATGAAAATTTAATACAAAAAAAATGCCAGTTTTGATGAAAATTAGTTAAGTAAAAAATGCCAGTTTTGATGAAAATTAGTTAAGTACAAAATGCCAGTTTTGATGAAAATTAATTAAATACAAAAATGCCAGTTTTCAGAAGAATTAGTTAAGTATAAAATGCCAGTTTTAATGAAAATTAGTTAATTACAAAATGCCAGTTTTGATGAAAATTAGTTAAGTACAAAAATGCCAGTTCTTGATGAAAATTAGTACAGAAAAGCTAGTTTTTGTGAAAATTAGTTAAGTAAAAAATGCCAGTTTTTGATGAAAATTAGTTAAGTACAATAATTACAGCTTTTGATAAAAATTAGTTAAGTACAAAATGCCAGTTTTGATGAAAATTAGTTAAGTAAAAAATGCCAGTTTTTGATGAAAATTAGTTAAATACAAAAATGCCAGTTTTGATGAAAATTAGTTAAGTACAAAAATGCCAGTTTTTGATTAAAATTAGTTAAGTATAAAAATGCCAGTTTTAATGAAGATCAGTTAAGTAGAAAAATGCTAGTTTTTAATTAAAATTAGTTAAGTACAAAAATGCCAGTTTTAATGAAAATTAGTAATTACAAAATGCCAGTTTTTGATGAAAATTAGTTAAGTATAAAAATGCCAGTTTTTGATGAAACATAGTTAAATACAAAAATGCCAGTTTTTGATTAAAATTAGTTGAGTACAAAAATGCTAGTTTTAATGAAAATTAGTTAGGTACAAAAAATGACAGTTTTAATGAATATTAGTAAGTACAAAATGCCAGTTTTTAATGAAAATTAGTACAGAAAAGAAAGTTTTTTATAAAAATTAGTTAAGTAAAAATTCCAGTTTTGATGAAAATTAGTTAAGTACAAAATGCCAGTTTTTGATGAAAATTAGTTAAGTACAAAAATGCCAGTTTTTGATGAAACATAGTTAAGTACAAAAATCCCTGTTTTTGATGAAAATTAGTTAAGTATAAAAATGACAGTTTTAATGAAGATCAGTTAAGTACAAAAATGCTAGTTTTTAATTAAAATTAGTTAAGTACAAAAATGCCAGTTTTAATGAAAATTAGTTAATTACAAAATGCCAGTTTTGATGAAAATTAGTTAAGTACAAAAATGCCAGTTTTGATGAAAATTAGTACAGAAAAGAAAGTTTTTTGTAAAAATTAGTTAAGTAAAAAATGCCAGTTTTTGATGAAAATTAGATAAGCACCATAATTACAGCTTTTGATGAAAATTAGTTAAGTACAAAATGCCAGTTTTGATATAAAAATTAGTTAAGTAAAAAAAATGCCAGTTTTTGATGAAAATTAGTTAAAAATACAAAATGCCAGTTTTGATGAAAATTAGTTAAGTACAAAAATACCAGTTTTTCAGAAGAATTAGTTAAGTATAAAAATGACAGTTTTAATGAAGATCAGTTAAGTACAAAAATGCTAGTTTTTAATTAAAATTAGTTAAGTACAAAAATGCCAGTTTTAATGAAAATTAGTAATTACAAAATGCCAGTTTTTGATGAAAATCAGTTAAGTATAAAAATGCCAGTTTTTGATGAAAATTAGTTAAGTACAAAATGCCAGTTTTTGATGAAAATTAGTTAAGTAAAAAATGCCAGTTTTGATGAAAATTAGTTAAGAAAAAAATGCCAGTTTTTGATGAAAATTAGTTAAGTACAAAAATGCCAGTTTTGATGAAAATTAGTTAAGTACAAAATGCCAGTTTTTGATGAAAATTAGTTAAGTACAAAATGCCAGTTTTGATGAAAATCAGTTAAGTAAAAAAAAATGCCAGTTTTGATGAAAATTAGTTAAGTAAAAAATGCCAGTTTTGATGAAAATTAGTTAAGTACAAAAATGCCAGTTTTGATGAAAATTAGTTAAGTAAAAAATGCCAGTTTTGATGAAAATTAGTTAAGTAAAAAAATGCCAGTTTTGATGAAAATTAGTTAAGTACAAAATGCCAGTTTTGATGAAAATTAGTTAAATACAAAAATGCCAGTTTTTGACGAAAAATTAGTTAAGTACAAAATGCCAGTTTTGATGAAAATTAGTTAAGTACAAAAATGCCAGTTTTGATGAAAATTAGTTAAGTACAAAAATGCCAGCTTTTGATGAAAATTAGTTAAGTACAAAATGCCAGTTTTTGATGAAAATTAGTTAAGTACAAAAATGCCAGTTTTTCAGAAAATTAGTTAAGTAAAAAATGCCAGTTTTAATGAAAATTAGTTAAGTACAAAAATGCCAGTTTTTGATGAAAATTAGTTAAGTACAAAAATGCCAGTTTTGATGAAAATTAGTTAAGTACAAAAATGCCAGTTTTTGATGAAAATTAGTTAAGTACAAAAATGCCAGTTTTGATGAAAATTAGTTAAGTACAAAATGCCAGTTTTTGATGAAAATTAGTTAAGTACAAAAATCCAGTTTTTGATGAAAATTAGTTAAGTAAAAAAATGCCAGTTTTTGATGAAAATTAGTTAAGTACAAAAATGCCAGTTTTTGATGAAAATTAGTTAAGTAAAAATGCCAGTTTTGATGAAAATTAGTTAAGTACAAAATGCCAGTTTTTGATGAAAATTAGTTAAGTAAAAAAATGCCAGTTTTCGATGAAAATTAGTAAATACAAAAATGCTAGTTTTTGATGAAAATTAGTTATGTACAAAAATGCCAGTTTGTGATTAAAATTAGTTAAGTGTAAAAATGCCAGTTTTTGATAAAAATTAGTAAATAAAAAAATGCCAGGTTTTCATGAAAATTAGTTAAGTACAAAAATGCCAGTTTTAATGAAAATTAGTTAAGTACAAAAATGCCAGTTTTAATGAAAATTAGTTAAGTACAAAAATGCCAGTTTTTGATGAAAATTAGTTAAGTAAAAAATGCCAGTTTTGATGAAAATTAGTTAAGTACAAAAAATGACAGTTTTGATGAAAATTAGTTAAGTACAAAAAAAATACAGTTTTGATGAAAATTAGTTAAGTACAAAATGCTAGTTTTAATGAAAATTAGTTAAGTACAAAAATGCCAGTTTTTAATGAAAATTAGTTAAAAAAAAAAATGCCAGTTTTTAATGAAAATTAGTTAAGTACAAAAATACCAGTTTTTCAGAAGAATTAGTTAAGTATAAAAATGACAGTTTTAATGAAGATCAGTTAAGTACAAAAATGCTAGTTTTTGATGAAAATTAGTTAAGTACAAAAATGCCAGATTTAATGAAAATAAGTAATTACAAAATGCCAGTTTTTGATGAAAATAAGTTAAGTATAATAAAGCCAGTTTTTGATGAAAATTAGTTAAATACAAAAATGCCAGTTTTTGATGAAAATTAGTTAAGTACAAAATGCCAGCTTTTGATGAAAATTAGTTAAGTAAAAATGCCAGTTTTGATGAAAATTAGTTAAGTACAAAAATGCCAGTTTTTGATGAAAATTAGTTAAGTACAAAAATGCCAGTTTTTGATGAAAATTAGTTAAGTAAAAATGCCAGTTTTTGATGAAAATTAGTTAAGAACAAAAATGCCAGCTTTTGATGAAAATTAGTTAAGTAAAAAATGCCAGTTTTTGATGAAAATTAGTTAAGTACAAAAATGCCAGTTTTGATGAAAATTAGTTAAGTACAAAAATGCCAGTTTTTGATGAAAATTAGTTAAGTACAAAAATGCCAGTTTTTGATGAAAATTAGTTAAGTACAAAAATGCCAGTTTTGATGAAAATTAGTTAAGTACAAAAAATGCCAGTTTTGATGAAAATTAGTTAAGTAAAAAATGCCAGTTTTAATGAAAATTAGTTAAGTACAAAATGCCAGTTTTAATGAAAATTAGTTAAGTACAAAAAAATGCCAGTTTTGATGAAAATTAGTTAAGTACAAAAATGCCAGTTTTGATGAAAATTAGTTAAGTACAAAAATGCCAGTTTTGATGAAAATTAGTTAAGTACAAAAATGCCAGCTTTTGATGAAAATTAGTTAAATACAAAAATGCCAGTTTTTGATGAAAATTAGTTAAGTACAAAAATGCCAGTTTTGATGAAAATTAGTTAAATACAAAAATGCCAGTTTTGATGAAAATTAGTTAAGTACAAAATGCCAGTTTTGATGAAAATTAGTTAAGTACAAAAATGCCAGTTTTGATGAAAATTAGTTAAATACAAAAATGCCAGTTTTTGATGAAAATTAGTTAAGTACAAAAATGCCAGTTTTAATGAAAATTAGTTAAGTACAAAATGCCAGTTTTGATGATGAAATTAGTTAAAACAAAAATGCCAGTTTTAATGAAAATTAGTTAAGTAAAAAAATGCCAGTTTTTGATGAAAATTAGTTAAGTACAAAAATGCCAGTTTTAATGAAAATTAGTTAAGTACAAAAATGCCAGTTTTTGATGAAAATTAGTTAAGTACAAAAATGCCAGTTTTAATGAAAATTAGTAATTACAAAATGCCAGTTTTTGATGAAAATTAGTTAAGTAAAAAATGCCAGTTTTGATGAAAATTAGTTAAGTACAAAAATGCCAGTTTTGATGAAAATTAGTTAAGTACAAAAATGCCAGTTTTGATGAAAATTAGTTAAGTACAAAATGCCAGTTTTTGATGAAAATTAGTTAAGTACAAAAAATGCCAGTTTTTGATGAAAATTAGTTAAGTACAAAAATGCCAGTTTTGATGAAAATTAGTTAAGTACAAAAAATGCCAGTTTTGATGAAAATTAGTTAAACAAAATGCCAGTTTTGATGAAAATTAGTTAAATACAAAATGCCAGTTTTGATGAAAATTAGTTAAGTACAAAAATGCCAGTTTTTAATGAAAATTAGTTAAGTAAAAAATGCCAGTTTTTGATGAAAATTAGTTAAAAACAAAAATGCCAGTTTTTAATGAAAATTAGTTAAGTACAAAAATACCAGTTTTTCAGAAGAATTAGTTAAGTATAAAATGCCAGTTTTAATGAAAATTAGTTAAGTACAAAAATGCTAGTTTTTAATTAAAATTAGTTAAGTACAAAATGCCAGTTTTAATGAAAATTAGTAATTACAAAATGCCAGTTTTTGATGAAAATTAGTTAAGTATAAAATGCCAGTTTTTGATGAAAATTAGTTAAATACAAAAATGCCAGTTTTTGATGAAAATTAGTTAAGTACAAAAATGCTAGTTTTTGATGAAAATTAGTTAAGAAAAAAAATGCCAGTTCTTGATGAAAATTAGCTAAGTACCATAATTCCAGCTTTTGATGAAAATTAGTTAAGTACAAAAATTCCAGCTTTTGATGAAAATTAGTTAAGTACAAAAAATGCCAGTTTTGATGAAAATTAGTTAAAAAATGCCAGTTTTGATGAAAATTAGTTAAGTAAAAATGCCAGTTTTGATGAAAATTAGTTAAGTACAAAATGCCAGTTTTGATGAAAATTAGTAAATAAAAAATGCCAGTTCTTGATAAAAATTAGTTAAGTAGAAAATGCCAGTTTTAGATGAAAATTAGTTAAGTAGAAAATGCCAGTTTTAGATGAAAATTAGTAAATAAAAAAATGCCTGTTTTTGATGAAAATTAGTTAAGTACAAAAATGCCAGTTTTTTTGATGAAAATTAGTTAAGTACAAAATGCCAGTTTTTGATGAAAATTAGTTAAGCCAGTTTTTGACAAAATTAGTGCCAGTTTTTGATGAAAATTAGTTAAGTAAAAAAATGCCAGTTTTTGATGAAAATTAGTTAAGTACAAAAATGCCAGTTTTGATGAAAATTAGTTAAGTACAAAAAAATGCCAGTTTTGATGAAAATTAGTTAAGTACAAAATGCCAGTTTTTGATGAAAATTAGTTAAGTACAAAAAATGCCAGTTTTTGATGAAAATTAGTTAAGTACAAAAATGCCAGTTTTGATGAAAATTAGTTAAGTACAAAAATGCCAGTTTTTGATGAAAATTAGTTAAGTACAAAAGCCAGTTTTGATGAAAATTAGTTAAGTACAAAATGCCAGTTTTTGAAAAATTAGTTAAGTATGCCAGTTTTGATGAAAATTAGTTAAGTACAAAAATGCCAGGTTTTGATGAAAATTAGTTAAGTGTAAAAAAGCCAGTTTTGAATGAAAATTAGTTAAGTACAAAAATGCCAGTTTTTAATGAAAATTAGTTAAGTACAAAAATGCCAGTTTTTAATGAAAATTAGTTAATTACAAAATGCCAGTTTTGATGAAAATTAGTTAAGTACAAAATGCCAGTTTTGATGAAAATTAGTTAAGTACAAAAAAATGCCAGTTTTGATGAAAAATTAGTTAAGTACAAAAATGCCAGTTTTTTGATGAAAATTAGTTAAGTACAAAAATGCCAGTTTTGATGAAAATTAGTTAAGTACAAAAATGCCAGTTTTGATGAAAATTAGTTAAGTACAAAAATGCCAGTTTTTGATGAAAATTAGTTAAGTAAAAAATGCCAGTTTTGATGAAAATTAGTTAAGTAAAAAATGCCAGTTTTGATGAAAATTAGTTAAGTACAAAAATGCCAGTTTTGATGAAAATTAGTTAAGTACAAAAATGCCAGTTTTGATGAAAATTAGTTAAGTACAAAATGCCAGTTTTTGATGAAAATTAGTTAAGTACAAAAATGCCAGTTTTGATGAAAATTAGTTAAGTACAAAAATGCCAGTTTTGATGAAAATTAGTTAAGTAAAAATGCCAGTTTTTGATGAAAATTAGTTAAGTACAAAAATGCCAGTTTTTGATGAAAATTAGTTAAGTAGAAAATGCCAGTTTTTGATGAAAATTAGTTAAGTAAAAAATGCCAGTTTTTGATGAAAATTAGTTAAGTGCCAGTTTTTGATGAAAATTAGTAAATAAAAAAATGCCTGTTTTTGATGAAAATTAGTTGAGTACAAAAATGCCAGTTTTTTGATGAAAATTAATGAAGTACAAAAATGCCAGGTTTTGATGAAAATTAGTTAAGTACAAAAATGCCAGTTTTGATGAAAATTAGTTAAGTACAAAAATGCCAGTTTTTGATGAAAATTAGTTAAGTACAAAATGCCAGTTTTTGATGAAAATTAGTTAAGTACAAAATGCCAGTTTTTGATGAAAATTAGTTAAGTAAAAATGCCAGTTTTTGATGAAAATTAGTTAAGTACAAAATGCCAGTTTTGATGAAAATTAGTTAAGTACAAAATGCCAGTTTTGATGAAAATTAGTTAAGTAAAAAATGCCAGTTTTTGATGAAAATTAGTTAAGTACAAAAATGCCAGTTTTGATGAAAATTAGTTAAGTACAAAATGCCAGTTTTGATGAAAATTAGTTAAGTACAAAAATGCCAGTTTTTGATGAAAATTAGTTAAGTACAAAAATGCCAGTTTTTGATGAAAATTAGTTAAAAATACAAAAATTAGTGCCAGTTTTTGATGAAAATTAGTTAAGTACAAAATGCCAGTTTTGATGAAAATTAGTTAAGTACAAAATGCCAGTTTTTGATGAAAATTAGTTAAGTACAAAATGCCAGTTTTGATGAAAATTAGTTAAGTACAAAATGCCAGTTTTGATGAAAATTAGTTAAGTACAAAATGCCAGTTTTTTATGAAAATTAGTTAAGTACAAAAATGCCAGTTTTTGATGAAAATTAGTTAAGTACAAAAATGCCAGTTTTGATGAAAATTAGTTAAGTACAAAATGCCAGTTTTTGATGAAAATTAGTTAAGTACAAAAATGCCAGTTTTGATGAAAATTAGTTAAGTACAAAATGCCAGTTTTTGATGAAAATTAGTTAAGTACAAAAATGCCAGTTTTTGATGAAAATTAGTTAAGTACAAAAAATGCCAGTTTTTGATGAAAATTAGTTAAGTACAAAAATGCCAGTTTTTTGATGAAAATTAGTTAAGTAAAAATGCCAGTTTTTGATGAAAATTAGTTAAGTACAAAATGCCAGTTTTTGATGAAAATTAGTTAAGTACAAAAATGCCAGTTTTGATGAAAATTAGTTAAGTACAAAAATGCCAGTTTTGATGAAAATTAGTTAAGTACAAAATGCCAGTTTTGATGAAAATTAGTTAAGTACAAAAATGCCAGTTTTGATGAAAATTAGTTAAGTAAAAATGCCAGTTTTGATGAAAATTAGTTAAGTACAAAAATGCCAGTTTTTGATGAAAATTAGTTAAGTACAAAATGCCAGTTTTTGATGAAAATTAGTTAAGTACAAAAATGCCAGTTTTTGATGAAAATTAGTTAAGTACAAAAATGCCAGTTTTGATGAAAATTAGTTAAGTACAAAAATGCCAGTTTTGATGAAAATTAGTTAAGTACAAAAATGCCAGTTTTTGATGAAAATTAGTTAAGTACAAAAATGCCAGTTTTGATGAAAATTAGTTAAGTACAAAATGCCAGTTTTTGATGAAAATTAGTTAAGTACAAAAATGCCAGTTTTGATGAAAATTAGTTAAGTACAAAAAAATGCCAGTTTTGATGAAAATTAGTTAAGTAAAAAATGCCAGTTTTTGATGAAAATTAGTTAAGTACAAAAATGCCAGTTTTAATGAAAATTAGTTAAGTACAAAATGCCAGTTTTTGATGAAAATTAGTTAAGTACAAAATGCCAGTTTTGATGAAAATTAGTTAAGTACAAAATGCCAGTTTTGATGAAAATTAGTTAAGTACAAAATGCCAGTTTTTGATGAAAATTAGTTAAGTACAAAATGCCAGTTTTTGATGAAAATTAGTTAAGTACAAAATGCCAGTTTTGATGAAAATTAGTTAAGTACAAAAATGCCAGTTTTTGAAAATGAAAATTAGTTAAAAATTAGTTAAAAAAATGCCAGTTTTGATGAAAATTAGTTAAGTAAAAAATGCCAGTTTTGATGAAAATTAGTTAAGTACAAAAATGCCAGTTTTTGATGAAAATTAGTTAAGTAAAAAAGCCAGTTTTTAATGAAAATTAGTTAAGTACAAAAATGCCAGTTTTGATGAAAATTAGTTAAGTAAAAAATGCCAGTTTTGATGAAAATTAGTTAAGTACAAAAATGCCAGTTTTTTGATGAAAATTAGTTAAGTACAAAAAATGCCAGTTTTGATGAAAATTAGTTAAGTACAAAATGCCAGTTTTGATGAAAATTAGTTAAGTACAAAATGCCAGTTTTTGATGAAAATTAGTTAAGTACAAAATGCCAGTTTTGATGAAAATTAGTTAAGTACAAAAATGCCAGTTTTTGATGAAAATTAGTTAAGTACAAAAAGTACAAAATGCCAGTTTTGATGAAAATTAGTTAAGTACAAAAATGCCAGTTTTTGATGAAAATTAGTTAAGTACAAAATGCCAGTTTTTTAAAATTAGTTAAGTACAAAATGCCAGTTTTTGATGAAAATTAGTTAAGTACAAAATGCCAGTTTTTGATGAAAATTAGTTAAGTACAAAAAAAATGCCAGTTTTTGATGAAAATTAGTTAAGTACAAAATCCCAGTTTTTGATGAAAATTAGTTAAGTACAAAATGCCAGTTTTGATGAAAATTAGTTAAGTGCAAAAATGCCAGTTTTTGATAAAAATTAGTTAAGTAGAAAATGCCAGTTTTAGATGAAAATTAGTAAATAAAAAAATGCCAGTTTTTGATGAAAATTAGTTGAGTACAAAAATGCCAGTTTTTGATGAAAATTAATTAAGTACAAAAATGCCACGTTTTGATGAAAATTAGTTAAGTACAAAAATGCCAGTTTTGATGAAAATTAGTTAAGTACAAAATGCCAGTTTTGATGAAAATTAGTTAAGTACAAAATGCCAGTTTTGATGAAAATTAGTTAAGTACAAAATGCCAGTTTTTGATGAAAATTAGTTAAGTACAAAAAAATGCCAGTTTTGATGAAAATTAGTTAAGTACAAAATGCCAGTTTTGATGAAAATTAGTTAAGTACAAAAATGCCACGTTTTGATGAAAATTAGTTAAGTACAAAAATGCCAGTTTTTGATGAAAATTAATTAAGTACAAAAATGCCAGGTTTTGATGAAAATTAGTTAAATACAAAAATGCCAGTTTTTGATGAAAATTAGTTAAGAACAAAAATGTTAGTTTTTTGATGAAAATTAGTTAAGTACAAAAATGCCAGTTTTGATGAAAATTAGTTAAGTACAAAATGCCAGTTTTGATGATGAAAATTAGTTAAAAATAGTTAAGTACAAAAATGCCAGTTTTTTGATGAAAATTAGTTAAGTACAAAATGCCAGTTTTGATGAAAATGAAAATGCCAGTTTTGATGAAAATAGTTAAGTACAAAATGCCAGTTTTGATGAAAATTAGTTAAGTACAAAATGCCAGTTTTTGATGAAAATTAGTTAATGTACAAAAATGCCAGTTTTTTGATGAAAATTAGTTAAGTACAAAAATGCCAGTTTTTGATGAAAATTAGTTAAGTACAAAATGCCAGTTTTTTGATGAAAATTAGTTAAGTACAAAAATGCCAGTTTTGATGAAAATTAGTTAAGTACAAAATGCCAGTTTTGATGAAAATTAGTTAAGTACAAAAAAATGCCAGTTTTGATGAAAATTAGTTAAGTACAAAAAATGCCAGTTTTGATGAAAATTAGTTAAGTAAAAATGCCAGTTTTGATGAAAATTAGTTAAGTACAAAAATGCCAGTTTTGATGAAAATTAGTTAGTTTTTTGATGAAAATTAGTTAAGTAAAAAAATGCCAGTTTTTGATGAAAATTAGTTAAGTAAAAAATGCCAGTTTTTGATGAAAATTAGTTAAGTACAAAAATGCCAGTTTTTGATGAAAATTAGTTAAGTACAAAAATGCCAGTTTTGATGAAAATTAGTTAAGTACAAAAATGCCAGTTTTTGATGAAAATTAGTTAAGTACAAAATGCCAGTTTTGATGAAAATTAGTTAAGTAAAAAATGCCAGTTTTTGATGAAAATTAGTTAAGTAAAAAATGCCAGTTTTTGATGAAAATTAGTTAAGTACAAAATGCCAGTTTTGATGAAAATTAGTTAAGTACAAAATGCCAGTTTTTGAATGAAAATTAGTTTTTGATGAAGTACAAAATGCCAGTTTTTGATGATGAAAATTAGTTAAGTACAAAATGCCAGTTTTGATGAAAATTAGTTAAGTACAAAATGCCAGTTTTGATGAAAATTAGTTAAGTACAAAAATGCCAGTTTTGATGAAAATTAGTTAAGTAAAAAATGCCAGTTTTTGATGAAAATTAGTTAAGTACAAAAATGCCAGATTTTTGATGAAAATTAGTTAAGTACAAAAAATGCCAGTTTTTGATGAAAATTAGTTAAGTACAAAAAATGCCAGTTTTTGAAAATGTTAAAAAAATTAGTTAAGTACAAAAATGCCAGTTTTTGATGAAAATTAGTTAAGTACAAAATGCCAGTTTTGATGAAAATTAGTTAAGTACAAAAATGCCAGTTTTGATGAAAATTAGTTAAGTACAAAAATGCCAGTTTTTGATGAAAATTAGTTAAGTAAAAAATGCCAGTTTTTGATGAAAATTAGTTAAGTACAAAAATGCCAGTTTTGATGAAAATTAGTTAAGTACAAAATGCCAGTTTTTGATGAAAATTAGTTAAGTACAAAATGCCAGTTTTAGATGAAAATTAGTAAAGTAAAAAATGCCAGTTTTTGATGAAAATTAGTTAAGTACAAAATGCCAGTTTTGATGAAAATTAGTTAAGTACAAAATGCCAGTTTTGATGAAAATTAGTTAAGTTAAGTACAAAATGCCAGTTTTGATGAAAATTAGTTAAGTACAAAAATGCCAGTTTTTGATGAAAATTAGTTAAGTACAAAAATGCCAGTTTTTGATGAAAATTAGTTAAGTACAAAAATGCCAGTTTTTGATGAAAATTAGTTAAGTACAAAAATGCCAGTTTTTGATGAAAATTAGTTAAGTACAAAAATGCCAGTTTTTGATGAAAATTAGTTAAGTACAAAATGCCAGTTTTGATGAAAATTAGTTAAGTACAAAATGCCAGTTTTTGATGAAAATTAGTTAAGTACAAAAATGCCAGTTTTAATGAAAATTAGTTAAGTACCAAAATGCCAGTTTTTGATGAAAATTAGTTAAGTACAAAATGCCAGTTTTAGATGAAAATTAGTTAAGTACAAAATGCCAGTTTTGATGAAAATTAGTTAAGTACAAAATGCCAGTTTTGATGAAAATTAGTTAAGTACAAAATGCCAGTTTTTGATGAAAATTAGTTAAGTACAAAATGCCAGTTTTGATGAAAATTAGTTAAGTACAAAAATGCCAGTTTTTGATGAAAATTAGTTAAGTAAAAAATGCCAGTTTTGATGAAAATTAGTTAAGTACAAAAATGCCAGTTTTTGATGAAAATTAGTTAAGTACAAAATTTTTGATGTTAAAAAAAATGCCAGTTTTTGATGAAAATTAGTTAAGTAAAAATGCCAGTTTTGATGAAAATTAGTTAAGTACAAAAATGCCAGTTTTTTTGATAAAAATTAGTTAAGTAGAAAATGCCAGTTTTAGATGAAAATTAGTTAAGTAGAAAATGCCAGTTTTAGATGAAAATTAGTAAATAAAAAAATGCCAGTTTTTGATGAAAATTAGTTGAGTACAAAAATGCCAGTTTTTTGATGAAAATTAATCAAGTACAAAAAATGCCAGTTTTTGATGAAAATTAGTTAGGTACAAAAATGCTAGTTTTTGATGAAAATTAGTTAAGTACAAAAATGCCAGTTTTTGATGAAATTAGATGAAAATTAGTTAAGTACAAAAAAATGCCAGTTTTGATGAAAATTAGTTAAGTACAAAATGCCAGTTTTTGATGAAAATTAGTTAAGTACAAAAATGCCAGTTTTGATGAAAATTAGTTAAGTACAAAAAATGCCAGTTTTGATGAAAATTAGTTAAGTACAAAAATGCCAGTTTTGATGAAAATTAGTTAAGTACAAAATGCCAAAAAATTAGCCAGTTTTTTGATGAAAATTAGTTAAGTACAAAATGCCAGTTTTTGATGAAAATTAGTTAAGTACAAAAAATGCCAGTTTTTGATGAAAATTAGTTAAGTACAAAATGCCAGTTTTTGATGAAAATTAGTTAAGTACAAAAATGCCAGTTTTTGAAAATTAGTTAAAAAAAAATGCCAGTTTTTGATGAAAATTAGTTAAGTACAAAATGCCAGTTTTGATGAAAATTAGTTAAGTACAAAAATGCCAGTTTTTGATGAAAATTAGTTAAGTACAAAATGCCAGTTTTTGATGAAAATTAGTTAAGTAAAAATGCCAGTTTTGATGAAAATTAGTTAAGTACAAAATGCCAGTTTTTGATGAAAATTAGTTAAGTACAAAATGCCAGTTTTGATGAAAATTAGTTAAGTACAAAATGCCAGTTTTGATGAAAATTAGTTAAGTACAAAATGCCAGTTTTTGATGAAAATTAGTTAAGTACAAAAATGCCAGTTTTTGATGAAAATTAGTTAAGTACAAAATGCCAGTTTTGATGAAAATTAGTTAAGTAAAAATGCCAGTTTTTGATGAAAATTAGTTAAGTACAAAATGCCAGTTTTGATGAAAATTAGTTAAGTACAAAATGCCAGTTTTTGATGAAAATTAGTTAAGTACAAAAATGCCAGTTTTTGAAATTAGTGAAAATTAGTTAAGTACAAAATGCCAGTTTTGATGAAAATTAGTTAAGTACAAAATGCCAGTTTTGATGAAAATTAGTTAAGTACAAAATGCCAGTTTTTGATGAAAATTAGTTAAGTACAAAATGCCAGTTTTGATGAAAATTAGTTAAGTACAAAAATGCCAGTTTTTGATGAAAATTAGTTAAGTACAAAAATGCCAGTTTTGATGAAAATTAGTTAAGTAAAAAATGCCAGTTTTTGATGAAAATTAGTTAAGTACAAAAATGCCAGTTTTGATGAAAATTAGTTAAGTACAAAAATGCCAGTTTTTGATGAAAATTAGTTAAGTGCAAAATGCCAGTTTTTGATAAAAATTAGTTAAGTAGAAAATGCCAGTTTTAGATGAAAATTAGTAAATAAAAAAATGCCAGTTTTTGATGAAAATTAGTTAAGTACAAAATGCCAGTTTTGATGAAAATTAGTTAAGTACAAAATGCCAGTTTTGATGAAAATTAGTTAAGTACAAAATGCCAGTTTTGATGAAAATTAGTTAAGTAAAAAATGCCAGTTTTTGATGAAAATTAGTTAAGTACAAAAATGCCAGTTTTTTATGAAAATTAGTTAAGTAAAAAATGCCAGTTTTTGATGAAAATTAGTTAAGTACAAAATGCCAGTTTTGATGAAAATTAGTTAAGTAAAAAATCCCAGTTTTTGATGAAAATTAGTTAAGTACAAAATGCCAGTTTTGATGAAAATTAGTTAAGTACAAAATGCCAGTTTTGATGAAAATTAGTTAAGTAAAAAATGCCAGTTTTGATGAAAATTAGTTAAGTACAAAATGCCAGTTTTGATAAAAATTAGTTAAGTAAAAAATGCCAGTTTTGATGAAAATTAGTTAAGTACAAAAATGCCAGTTTTTGATGAAAATTAGTTAAGTACAAAAATGCCAGTTTTTGATGAAAATTAGTTAAGTACAAAAATGCCAGTTTTGATGAAAATTAGTTAAGTACAAAATGCCAGTTTTGATGAAAATTAGTTAAGTAAAAAAATGCCAGTTTTGATGAAAATTAGTTAAGTACAAAATGCCAGTTTTGATGAAAATTAGTTAAGTACAAAAATGCCAGTTTTGATGAAAATTAGTTAAGTACAAAATGCCAGTTTTTGATGAAAATTAGTTAAGTACAAAAATGCCAGTTTTTGATGAAAATTAGTTAAGTACAAAAAAATGCCAGTTTTTGATGAAAATTAGTTAAGTACAAAATGCCAGTTTTTGATGAAAATTAGTTAAGTACAAAATGCCAGTTTTGATGAAAATTAGTTAAGTACAAAATGCCAGTTTTTGATGAAAATTAGTTAAGTACAAAATGCCAGTTTTTTGATGAAAATTAGTTAAGTACAAAATGCCAGTTTTGATGAAAATTAGTTAAGTACAAAATGCCAGTTTTTGATGAAAATTAGTTAAGTACAAAATGCCAGTTTTGATGAAAATTAGTTAAGTACAAAATGCCAGTTTTGATGAAAATTAGTTAAGTACAAAATGCCAGTTTTTGATGAAAATTAGTTAAGTATGAAAAAGTTAACAAAATGCCAGTTTTGATGAAAATTAGTTAAGTACAAAAATGCCAGTTTTGATGAAAATTAGTTAAGTACAAAAATGCCAGTTTTTGATGAAAATTAGTTAAGTACAAAAATGCCAGTTTTGATGAAAATTAGTTAAGTACAAAAATGCCAGTTTTGATGAAAATTAGTTAAGTACAAAAATGCCAGTTTTGATGAAAATTAGTTAAGTACAAAATGCCAGTTTTTGATGAAAATTAGTTAAGTAAAAAATGCCAGTTTTTGATGAAAATTAGTTAAGTACAAAAATGCCAGTTTTTGATGAAAATTAGTTAAGTACAAAATGCCAGTTTTTGATGAAAATTAGTTAAGTACAAAATGCCAGTTTTTGATGAAAATTAGTTAAGTACAAAATGCCAGTTTTTGATGAAAATTAGTTAAGTAAAAATGCCAGTTTTTGATGAAAATTAGTTAAGTACAAAATGCCAGCTTTTGATGAAAATTAGTTAAGTACAAAATGCCAGTTTTGATGAAAATTAGTTAAGTACAAAATGCCAGTTTTGATGAAAATTAGTTAAGTACAAAAAATGCCAGTTTTTGATGAAAATTAGTTAAGTACAAAAATGCCAGTTTTGATGAAAATTAGTTAAGTACAAAATGCCAGTTTTTGATGAAAATTAGTTAAGTATAAAATGCCAGTTTTTGATGAAAATTAGTTAAGTAAAAAATGCCAGTTTTTGATGAAAATTAGTTAAGTACAAAATGCCAGTTTTGATGAAAATTAGTTAAGTACAAAAATGCCAGTTTTGATGAAAATTAGTTAAGTACAAAAATGCCAGTTTTTGATGAAAATTAGTTAAGTAAAAAAGCCAGTTTTTATGAAAATTAGTTAAGTACAAAATGCCAGTTTTGATGAAAATTAGTTAAGTACAAAATGCCAGTTTTGATGAAAAATTAGTTAAGTACAAAAATGCCAGTTTTGATGAAAATTAGTTAAGTACAAAATGCCAGTTTTGATGAAAATTAGTTAAGTACAAAATGCCAGTTTTGATGAAAATTAGTTAAATTTTTTGAGTTAAAGTACAAAATGCCAGTTTTGATGAAAATTAGTTAAGTACAAAATGCCAGTTTTTGATCAAAATTAGTTACGTAAACAAGCCAATTTGTGATTAAAATTAGTTAAGTACAAAAATGCCAGTTTTTGATGAAAATTAGTTAAGTAAAAAATGCCAGTTTTTAATAAAAATTAGTTAAGTACAAAAATGCCAGCTTGTGATGAAAATTAGTTAAGTAAAAAATGCCAGTTTTGATGAAAATTAGTTAAGTACAAAAATGCCAGTTTTGATGAAAATTAGTTAAGTACAAAAATGCCAGTTTTTGATGAAAATTAGTTAAGTACAAAAATGCCAGTTTTGATGAAGTGAAAATTAGTTAAGTACAAAAATGCCAGTTTTGATGAAAATTAGTTAAGTACAAAAATGCCAGTTTTGATGAAAATTAGTTAAGTACAAAATGCCAGTTTTGATGAAAATTAGTTAAGTAAAAAATGCCAGTTTTTGATGAAAATTAGTTAAGTACAAAAATGCCAGTTTTGATGAAAATTAGTTAAGTACAAAAATGCCAGTTTTTGATGAAAATTAGTTAAGTACAAAATGCCAGTTTTGATGAAAATTAGTTAAGTACAAAATGCCAGTTTTTGATGAAAATTAGTTAAGTACAAAAATGCCAGTTTTGATGAAAATTAGTTAAGTACAAAAAATGCCAGTTTTTGATGAAAATTAGTTAAGTACAAAATGCCAGTTTTGATGAAAATTAGTTAAGTACAAAATGCCAAGATGAAAAAAAAGTACAAAATGCCAGTTTTTGATGAAAATTAGTTAAGTACAAAATGCCAGTTTTGATGAAAATTAGTTAAGTACAAAAATGCCAGTTTTGATGAAAATTAGTTAAGTACAAAATGCCAGTTTTGATGAAAATTAGTTAAGTACAAAATGCCAGTTTTTGATGAAAATTAGTTAAGTACAAAATGCCAGTTTTGATGAAAATTAGTTAAGTACAAAAAGCAGTTTTTGATGAAAATTAGTTAAGTACAAAAATGCCAGTTTTTGATGAAAATTAGTTAAGTACAAAAATGCCAGTTTTTGATGAAAATTAGTTAAGTACAAAATGCCAGTTTTTGATGAAAATTAGTTAAGTACAAAATGCCAGTTTTAGATGAAAATTAGTTAAGTACAAAATGCCAGTTTTTGATGAAAATTAGTTAAGTACAAAATGCCAGTTTTGATGAAAATTAGTTAAGTACAAAATGCCAGTTTTGATGGAATTTAGTTAAGTACAAAAATGCCAGTTTTGATGAAAATTTGTTAAGTACAAAAATGCCAGTTTTTTTGAAAATTAGTTAAGTAAAAATGCCAGTTTTTGATGAAAATTAGTTAAGTACCTAATTCCAGCTTTTGATGAAAATTAGTTAATTAAAAAATGCCAGTTCTTGATGAAAAATAGTTAAATACAAAAATGCCAGTTTTTTATGAAAATTAGTTAAGTACAAAAATGCCAGTTTTTGATGAAAATTAGTTAAGTACAAAAATGCCAGTTTTTTTTGATGAAAATTAGTTAAGTACAAAATGCCAGTTTTGATGAAAATTAGTTAAGTACAAAAATGCCAGTTTTGATGAAAATTAGTTAAGTACAAAATGCCAGTTTTGATGAAAATTAGTTAAGTACAAAATGCCAGTTTTTGATGAAAATTAGTTAAGTACAAAATGCCAGTTTTTGATGAAAATTAGTTAAAAATTAGTAAGTAAAAAATGCCAGTTTTGATGAAAATTAGTTAAGTACAAAAATGCAGTTTTTGATGAAAATTAGTTAAGTGCCAGTTTTTGATGAAAATTAGTTAAGTACAAAATGCCAGTTTTTGATGAAAATTAGTTAAGTACAAAATGCCAGTTTTGATGAAAATTAGTTAAGTACAAAATGCCAGTTTTGATGAAAATTAGTTAAAAATGCCAGTTTTTTGATGAAAATTAGTTAAGTACAAAAATGCCAGTTTTGATGAAAATTAGTTAAGTACAAAAATGCCAGTTTTTGATGAAAATTAGTTAGTTAAGTACAAAATGCCAGTTTTTGATGAAAATTAGTTAAAAATTAGTTAAAAAAATGCCAGTTTTTGATGAAAATTAGTTAAGTACAAAAATGCCAGTTTTGATGAAAATTAGTTAAGTACAAAATGCCAGTTTTGATGAAAATTAGTTAAGTACAAAAAATGCCAGTTTTTGATGAAAATTAGTTAAGTACAAAATGCCAGTTTTTTGATGAAAATTAGTTAAGTACAAAATGCCAGTTTTGATGAAAATTAGTTAAGTACAAAAATGCCAGTTTTGATGAAAATTAGTTAAGTACAAAATGCCAGTTTTGATGAAAATTAGTTAAGTACAAAATGCCAGTTTTGATGAAAATTAGTTAAAGTACAAAATGCCAGTTTTTGATGAAAATTAGTTATGCCAAAAAATTAGTTAAGTACAAAATGCCAGTTTTGATGAAAATTAGTTAAGTACAAAAATGCCAGTTTTGATGAAAATTAGTTAAGTACAAAAATGCCAGTTTTGATGAAAATTAGTTAAGTACAAAATGCCAGTTTTTGATGAAAATTAGTTAAGTACAAAAATGCCAGTTTTGATGAAAATTAGTTAAGTACAAAATGCCAGTTTTGATGAAAATTAGTTAAGTACAAAATGCCAGTTTTTGATGAAAATTAGTTAAGTACAAAAATGCCAGTTTTTGATGAAAATTAGTTAAGTAAGTTTTGATGAAAATTAGTTAAGTACAAAATGCCAGTTTTGATGAAAATTAGTTAAGTACAAAATGCCAGTTTTTTGATGAAAATTAGTTAAGTACAAAATGCCAGTTTTTGATGAAAATTAGTTAAGTACAAAATGCCAGTTTTGATGAAAATTAGTTAAGTACAAAATGCCAGTTTTTGATGAAAATTAGTTAAGTACAAAAATGCCAGTTTTTTGAAAAATTAGTTAAGTACAAAATGCCAGTTTTTGATGAAAATTAGTTAAGTAAAAATTTTTTGATGAAAATTAGTTAGGTAAAATGCCAGTTTTGATGAAAATTAGTTAAGTAAAAAATGCCAGTTTTTGATGAAAATTAGTTAAGTACAAAAATGCCAGTTTTGATGAAAATTAGTTAAGTACAAAAATGCCAGTTTTGATGAAAATTAGTTAAGTACAAAATGCCAGTTTTTTTGATGAAAATTAGTTAAGTACAAAATGCCAGTTTTTGATGAAAATTAGTTAAGTACAAAATGCCAGTTTTGATGAAAATTAGTTAAGTACAAAATGCCAGTTTTTGATGAAAATTAGTTAAGTACAAAAATGCCAGTTTTTGATGAAAATTAGTTAAGTACAAAAATGCCAGTTTTTGATGAAAATTAGTTAAGTACAAAATGCCAGTTTTTGATGAAAATTAGTTAAGTACAAAAATGCCAGTTTTTGATGAAAATTAGTTAAGTAAAAAATGCCAGTTTTTATGAAAATTAGTTAAGTACAAAATGCCAGTTTTGATGAAAATTAGTTAAGTACAAAATGCCAGTTTTGATGAAAATTAGTTAAGTACAAAAATGCCAGTTTTTGAAAATTAGATGAAAATTAGTTAAGTACAAAAAAAATGCCAGTTTTGATGAAAATTAGTTAAGTACAAAAATGCCAGTTTTTGATGAAAATTAGTTAAGTAAAAAATGCCAGTTTTTGATGAAAATTAGTTAAGTAAAAAATGCCAGTTTTTGATGAAAATTAGTTAAGTACAAAAATGCCAGTTTTGATGAAAATTAGTTAAGTACAAAATGCCAGTTTTGATGAAAATTAGTTAAGTACAAAATGCCAGTTTTGATGAAAATTAGTTAAGTACAAAATGCCAGTTTTGATGAAAATTAGTTAAGTACAAAAAATGCCAGTTTTGATGAAAATTAGTTAAGTACAAAAATGCCAGTTTTTGATGAAAATTAGTTAAGTACAAAATGCCAGTTTTTGATGAAAATTAGTTAAGTACAAAAAAATGCCAGTTTTGATGAAAATTAGTTAAGTACAAAATGCCAGTTTTTGATGAAAATTAGTTAAGTACAAAAAATGCCAGTTTTTGATGAAAATTAGTTAAGTACAAAATGCCAGTTTTTGATGAAAATTAGTTAAGTACAAAATGCCAGTTTTTGATGAAAATTAGTTAAGTACAAAAATGCCAGTTTTTGATGAAAATTAGTTAAGTACAAAAATGCCAGTTTTGATGAAAATTAGTTAAAAAAATGCCAGTTTTTGATGAAAATTAGTTAAGTACAAAATGTACAAAAATGCCAGTTTTTGATGAAAATTAGTTAAGTACAAAGTGACAGTTTCTGATGAAAAATAGTTAAATACAAAAATGCCAGTTTTTGACGAAAATTAGTTAAGTACAAAATGCCAGTTTTTGATGAAAATTAATTAAGTACAAAATGCCAGTTTTGATGAAAATTAGTTAAGTACAAAATGCCAGTTTTGATGAAAATTAGTTAAGTACAAAAATGCCAGTTTTTTGAAAAATTAGTTAAGTAAAAATGCCAGTTTTTGATGAAAATTAGTTAAGTACAAAAAATGCCAGTTTTTGATGAAAATTAGTTAAGTACAAAAATGCCAGTTTTTGATGAAAATTAGTTAAGTACAAAAATGCCAGTTTTGATGAAAATTAGTTAAGTACAAAAATGCCAGTTTTTAATGAAAATTAGTTAAGTACAAAATGCCAGTTTTGATGAAAATTAGTTAAGTACAAAAATGCCAGTTTTTGATGAAAATTAGTTAAGTAAAAAATGCCAGTTTTGATGAAAATTAGTTAAGTACAAAAATGCCAGTTTTTGATGAAAATTAGTTAAGTACAAAATGCCAGTTTTTGATGAAAATTAGTTAAGTACAAAATGCCAGTTTTTGATGAAAATTAGTTAAGTACAAAATGCCAGTTTTTGATGAAAATTAGTTAAGTACAAAATGCCAGCTTGTGATGAAAATTAGTTAAGTAAAAAATGCCAGTTTTGATGAAAATTAGTTAAGTAAAAAATGCCAGTTTTTGATGAAAATTAGTTAAGTACAAAAATGCCAGTTTTTGATGAAAATTAGTTAAGTACAAAATGCCAGTTTTGATGAAAATTAGTTAAGTACAAAATGCCAGTTTTGATGAAAATTAGTTAAGTACAAAATGCCAGTTTTGATGAAAATTAGTTAAGTACAAAATGCCAGTTTTGATGAAAATTAGTTAAGTACAAAATGCCAGTTTTGATGAAAATTAGTTAAGTACAAAATGCCAGTTTTGATGAAAATTAGTTAAGTACAAAAAATGCCAGTTTTTGATGAAAATTAGTTAAGTAAAAATGCCAGTTTTTGATGAAAATTAGTTAAGTACAAAAATGCCAGTTTTGATGAAAATTAGTTAAGTACAAAATGCCAGTTTTTTGAAAAATTAGTTAAGTACAAAAATGCCAGTTTTTGATGAAAATTAGTTAAGTACAAAAAATGCCAGTTTTTGATGAAAATTAGTTAAGTACAAAATGCCAGTTTTGATGAAAATTAGTTAAGTACAAAAATGCCAGTTTTTGATGAAAATTAGTTAAGTACAAAATGCCAGTTTTTGATGAAAATTAGTTAAGTACAAAAATGCCAGTTTTGATGAAAATTAGTTAAGTACAAAAAGTTTTGATGAAAATTAGCCAGTTTTTTTGATGAAAATTAGTTAAGTAAAAAATGCCAGTTTTTGATGAAAATTAGTTAAGTACAAAAATGCCAGTTTTTGATGAAAATTAGTTAAGTACAAAATGCCAGTTTTTGATGAAAATTAGTTAAGTACAAAAATGCCAGTTTTTGATGAAAATTAGTTAAGTACAAAAATGCCAGTTTTGATGAAAATTAGTTAAGTAGAAAATGCCAGTTTTAGATGAAAATTAGTTAAGTACAAAATGCCAGTTTTTTGATGAAAATTAGTTAAGTACAAAATGCCAGTTTTTGATGAAAATTAGTTAAGTACAAAATGCCAGTTTTTGATGAAAATTAGTTAAGTACAAAAATGCCAGTTTTTGATGAAAATTAGTTAAGTAAAAAATGCCAGTTTTTGATGAAAATTAGTTAAGTAAAAAATGCCAGTTTTTGATGAAAATTAGTTAAGTAAAAAATGCCAGTTTTGATGAAAATTAGTTAAGTATGAAAAATGCCAGTTTTGATGAAAATTAGTTAAGTACAAAATGCCAGTTTTGATGAAAATTAGTTAAGTACAAAATGCCAGTTTTGATGAAAATTAGTTAAGTAAAAATGCCAGTTTTTGATGAAAATTAGTTAAGTACAAAATGCCAGTTTTTGATGAAAATTAGTTAAGTACAAAAATGCCAGTTTTTGATGAAAATTAGTTAAGTACAAAAATGCCAGTTTTTGATGAAAATTAGTTAAGTACAAAAATGCCAGTTTTGATGAAAATTAGTTAAGTACAAAATGCCAGTTTTGATGAAAATTAGTTAAGTACAAAATGCCAGTTTTTTGATGAAAATTAGTTAAGTACAAAAATGCCAGTTTTGATGAAAATTAGTTAAGTACAAAATGCCAGTTTTGATGAAAATTAGTTAAGTACAAAATGCCAGTTTTTGATGAAAATTAGTTAAGTACAAAATGCCAGTTTTGATGAAAATTAGTTAAGTACAAAAATGCCAGTTTTTGATGAAAATTAGTTAAGTACAAAATGCCAGTTTTTAATGAAAATTAGTTAAGTACAAAATGCCAGTTTTGATGAAAATTAGTTAAGTACAAAAATGCCAGTTTTTGATGAAAATTAGTTAAGTAAAAAAGCCAGTTTTTGATGAAAATTAGTTAAGTACAAAAATGCCAGTTTTTGATGAAAATTAGTTAAGTACAAAAAATGCCAGTTTTGATGAAAATTAAAGTACAAAATGCCAGTTATGAAAATTAGTTAAGTACAAAAATGCCAGTTTTGATGAAAATTAGTTAAGTACAAAATGCCAGTTTTTGATGAAAATTAGTTAAGTACAAAAATGCCAGTTTTTGATGAAAATTAGTTAAGTACAAAAATGCCAGTTTTGATGAAAATTAGTTAAGTACAAAAATGCCAGTTTTGCCAGTGAAAAATTAGTTAAGTACAAAATGCCAGTTTTGATGAAAATTAGTTAAGTACAAAATGCCAGTTTTGATGAAAATTAGTTAAGTACAAAATGCCAGTTTTTGATGAAAATTAGTTAAGTACAAAATGCCAGTTTTTGATGAAAATTAGTTAAGTACAAAATGCCAGTTTTGATGAAAATTAGTTAAGTACAAAAAAATGCCAGTTTTTGATGAAAATTAGTTAAGTACAAAATGCCAGTTTTTGATGAAAATTAGTTAAGTACAAAATGCCAGTTTTGATGAAAATTAGTTAAGTAAAAAATGCCAGTTTTTGATGAAAATTAGTTAAGTACAAAAATGCCAGTTTTTGATGAAAATTAGTTAAGTACAAAATGCCAGTTTTTGATGAAAATTAGTTAAGTACAAAATGCCAGTTTTTGATGAAAATTAGTTAAGTAAAAATGCCAGTTTTGATGAAAATTAGTTAAGTACAAAATGCCAGTTTTTGATGAAAATTAGTTAAGTACAAAATGCCAGTTTTTGAAAAATTAGTTAAGTACAAAATGCCAGTTTTGATGAAAATTAGTTAAGTACAAAATGCCAGTTTTTGATGAAAATTAGTTAAGTACAAAATGCCAGTTTTGATGAAAATTAGTTAAGTACAAAAATGCCAGTTTTGATGAAAATTAGTTAAGTACAAAATGCCAGTTTTTGATGAAAATTAGTTAAGTACAAAATGCCAGTTTTTGATGAAAATTAGTTAAGTAAAAATGCCAGTTTTGATGAAAATTAGTTTTTGATGAAAATTAGTTAAGTACAAAAATGCCAGTTTTGATGAAAATTAGTTAAGTACAAAATGCCAGTTTTGATGAAAATTAGTTAAGTACAAAATGCCAGTTTTGATGAAAATTAGTTAAGTACAAAATGCCAGTTTTTGATGAAAATTAGTTAAGTACAAAATGCCAGTTTTGATGAAAATTAGTTAAGTACAAAATGCCAGTTTTTGATGAAAATTAGTTAAAAATACAAAAAAAAATGCCAGTTTTTGATGAAAATTAGTTAAGTACAAAATGCCAGTTTTGATGAAAATTAGTTAAGTACAAAATGCCAGTTTGTGATGAAAATTAGTTAAGTAAAAAATGCCAGTTTTGATGAAAATTAGTTAAGTAAAAAATGCCAGTTTTTGATGAAAATTAGTTAAGTACAAAATGCCAGTTTTGATGAAAATTAGTTAAGTAGAAAATGCCAGTTTTTGATGAAAATTAATTAAGTACAAAAATGCCAGTTTTTGATGAAAATTAGTTAAGTACAAAATGCCAGTTTTGATGAAAATTAGTTAAGTAAAAAATGCCAGTTTTTGATGAAAATTAGTTAAGTACAAAATGCCAGTTTTTGATGAAAATTAGTTAAGTACAAAATGCCAGTTTTTGATGAAAATTAGTTAAGTACAAAATGCCAGTTTTTGATGAAAATTAGTTAAGTACAAAATGCCAGTTTTGATGAAAATACAAAATAGTTAAAAATTAGTACAAAAATGCCAGTTTTGATGAAAATTAGTTAAGTACAAAAATGCCAGTTTTGCCAGTTTTTGATGAAAATTAGTTAAGTACAAAATGCCAGTTTTGATGTTAGTTAAGTACAAAAATGCCAGTTTTGATGAAAATTAGTTAAGTACAAAAATGCCAGTTTTTGATGAAAATTAGTTAAGTACAAAAATGCCAGTTTTGATGAAAATTAGTTAAGTACAAAATGAAAATTAGTTAAGTACAAAATGCCAGTTTTTGATGAAAATTAGTTAAGTACAAAATGCCAGTTTTGATGAAAATTAGTTAAGTACAAAATGCCAGTTTTGATGAAAATTAGTTAAGTACAAAATGCCAGTTTTGATGAAAATTAGTTAAGTACAAAAATGCCAGTTTTGATGAAAATTAGTTAAGTACAAAATGCCAGTTTTGATGAAAATTAGTTAAGTACAAAAATGCCAGTTTTTTGATGAAAATTAGTTAAGTACAAAAATGCCAGTTTTTGATGAAAATTAGTTAAGTACAAAATGCCAATGAAAATTAGTTAAGCCAGTTTTTTGATGAAAATTAGTTAAGTACAAAATGCCAGTTTTTGATGAAAATTAGTTAAGTACAAAATGCCAGTTTTGATGAAAATTAGTTAAGTAAAAAATGCCAGTTTTGATGAAAATTAGTTAAGTACAAAATGCCAGTTTTGATGAAAATTAGTTAAGTACAAAATGCCAGTTTTTGATGAAAATTAGTTAAGTACAAAATGCCAGTTTTGATGAAAATTAGTTAAGTACAAAAATGCCAGTTTTGATGAAAATTAGATGAAAATTAGTTAAGTACAAAATGCCAGTTTTGATGAAAATTAGTTAAGTACAAAATGCCAGTTTTTGATGAAAATTAGTTAAGTAAAAAAGTTTTTTGATGAAAATTAGCCAGTTTTTGATGAAAATTAGTTAAGTACAAAAATGCCAGTTTTTGATGAAAATTAGTTAAGTACAAAAATGCCAGTTTTTGATGAAAATTAGTTAAGTAAAAAAAGCCAGTTAAATGCCAGTTTTGATGAAAATTAGTTAAGTAAAAAATTTTTTGAGTTAGTTAAGTACAAAATGCCAGTTTTGATGAAAATTAGTTAAGTACAAAATGCCAGTTTTTTGATGAAAATTAGTTAAGTACAAAAATGCCAGTTTTGATGAAAATTAGTTAAGTACAAAATGCCAGTTTTTGATGAAAATTAGTTAAGTACAAAATGCCAGTTTTGATGAAAATTAGTTAAGTACAAAAAATGCCAGTTTTTGATGAAAATTAGTTAAGTACAAAAATGCCAGTTTTTGATGAAAATTAGTTAAGTACAAAAATGCCAGTTTTTTGATGAAAATTACTTAAGTACAAAAAATGCCAGTTTTGATGAAAATTAGTTAAGTACAAAAATGCCAGTTTTTTGATGAAAATTAGTTAAGTACAAAATGCCAGTTTTTGATGAAAATTAGTTAAGTACAAAATGCCAGTTTTTGATGAAAATTAGTTAAGTACAAAATGCCAGTTTTGATGAAAATTAGTTAAGTACAAAATGCCAGTTTTGATGAAAATTAGTTAAGTACAAAAATGCCAGTTTTGATGGAATTTAGTTAAGTACAAAAATGCCAGTTTTGATGAAAATTAGTTAAGTAAAAAAAATGCCATTTTTAATAAAAATTAGTTAAGTACAAAAATGCCAGCTTTTGATGAAAATTAGTTAAGTAAAAAATGCCAGTTTTGATGAAAATTAGTTAAGTACAAAAATGCCAGTTTTTGATGAAAATTAGTTAAGTACAAAATGCCAGTTTTTGATGAAAATTAGTTAAGTACAAAAATGCCAGTTTTTGATGAAAATTAGTTAAGTACAAAATGCCAGTTTTGATGAAAATTAGTTAAGTACAAAATGCCAGTTTTGATGAAAATTAGTTAAGTACAAAAATGCCAGTTTTTGATGAAAATTAGTTAAGTACAAAAATGCCAGTTTTTGATGAAAATTAGTTAAGTACAAAATGCCAGTTTTGATGAAAATTAGTTAAGTAAAAAATGCCAGTTTTTGATGAAAATTAGTTAAGTACAAAAAGTGCCAGTTTTTTTGATGAAAATTAGTTAAGTACAAAATGCCAGTTTTGATGAAAATTAGTTAAGTACAAAATGCCAGTTTTGATGAAAATTAGTTAAGTACAAAATGCCAGTTTTGATGAAAATTAGTTAAGCCAGTTTTTGATGAAAATTAGTTAAGTACAAAATGCCAGTTTTTGATGAAAATTAGTTAAGTACAAAAAATGCCAGTTTTTGATGAAAATTAGTTAAGTACAAAAATGCCAGTTTTTGATGAAAATTAGTTAAGTACAAAAATGCCAGTTTTGATGAAAATTAGTTAAGTACAAAAATGCCAGTTTTTGATTAGAAAATTTTTGAGTTAAAGTACAAAATGCCAGTTTTGATGAAAATTAGTTAAGTACAAAATGCCAGTTTTGATGAAAATTAGTTAAGTACAAAAATGCCAGTTTTTGATGAAAATTAGTTAAGTACAAAATGCCAGTTTTGATGAAAATTAGTTAAGTACAAAAATGCCAGTTTTTTTGATGAAAATTAGTTAAAAAAAATGCCAGTTTTTGATGAAAATTAGTTAAGTACAAAATGCCAGTTTTGATGAAAATTAGTTAAGTACAAAATGCCAGTTTTGATGAAAATTAGTTAAGTACAAAATGCCAGTTTTGATGAAAATTAGTTAAGTAAAAAATGCCAGTTTTTGATGAAAATTAATTAAGTACAAAAATGCCAGTTTTGATGAAAATTAGTTAAGTACAAAATGCCAGTTTTTGATGAAAATTAGTTAAGTAAAAAATGCCAGTTTTTGATGAAAATTAGTTAAGTACAAAATGCCAGTTTTGATGAAAATTAGTTAAGTACAAAAATGCCAGTTTTGATGAAAATTAGTTAAGTACAAAAAATGCCAGTTTTTGATGAAAATTAGTTAAGTACAAAAATGCCAGTTTTTTTGATGAAAATTAGTTAAGTACAAAATGCCAGTTTTTTTGATGAAAATTAGTTAAGTACAAAAAATGCCAGTTTTTGATGAAAATTAGTTAAGTACAAAATGCCAGTTTTGATGAAAATTAGTTAAGTACAAAATGCCAGTTTTTGATGAAAATTAGTTAAGTACAAAATGCCAGTTTTTGATGAAATTAGTTAAGTACAAAATGCCAGTTTTTTGATGAAAATTAGTTAAGTACAAAATGCCAGTTTTGATGAAAATTAGTTAAGTAAAAAATGCCAGTTTTTTGTAAAAATTAGTTAAGTAAAAAATGCCAGTTTTTGATGAAAATTAGTTAAGTACAAAATGCCAGTTTTTGATGAAAATTAGTTAAGTACAAAATGCCAGTTTTTGATGAAAATTAGTTAAGTACAAAATGCCAGTTTTGATGAAAATTAGTTAAGTACAAAATGCCAGTTTTGATGAAAATTAGTTAAGTACAAAAAAATGCCAGTTTTGATGAAAATTAGTTAAGTACAAAATGCCAGTTTTGATGAAAATTAGTTAAGTACAAAATGCCAGTTTTGATGAAAATTAGTTAAGTACAAAATGCCAGTTTTGATGAAAATTAGTTAAGTACAAAATGCCAGTTTTTGATGAAAATTAGTTAAGTACAAAATGCCAGTTTTGATGAAAATTAGTTAAGTACAAAAAATGCCAGTTTTTGATGAAAATTAGTTAAAATTAGTTAAAAAAAAAATGCCAGTTTTTTTGATGAAAATTAGTTAAGTACAAAATGCCAGTTTTTTGATGAAAATTAGTTAAGTACAAAATGCCAGTTTTTGATGAAAATTAGTTAAGTACAAAATGCCAGTTTTGATGAAAATTAGTTAAGTACAAAATGCCAGTTTTGATGAAAATTAGTTAAGTACAAAATGCCAGTTTTGATGAAAATTAGTTAAGTACAAAATGCCAGTTTTGATGAAAATTAGTTAAGTACAAAATGCCAGTTTTTGATGAAAATTAGTTAAGTACAAAATGCCAGTTTTTGATGAAAATTAGTTAAGTACAAAAAATGCCAGTTTTTGAATGAAAATTAGTTAAGTACAAAAATGCCAGTTTTGATGAAAATTAGTTAAGTATTAAAATGCCAGTTTTGATGAAAATTAGTTAAGTACAAAAATGCCAGTTTTTGATGAAAATTAGTTAAGTACAAAATGCCAGTTTTTGATGAAAATTAGTTAAGTACAAAATGCCAGTTTTTGATGAAAATTAGTTAAATTAAAATGCCAGTTTTGATGAAAATTAGTTAAGTACAAAATGCCAGTTTTGATGAAAATTAGTTAAGTACAAAATGCCAGTTTTTGATGAAAATTAGTTAAGTACAAAATGCCAGTTTTTGATGAAAATTAGTTAAGTACAAAAATGCCAGTTTTGATGAAAATTAGTTAAGTACAAAATGCCAGTTTTGATGAAAATTAGTTAAGTACAAAAATGCCAGTTTTGATGAAAATTAGTTAAGTACAAAAATGCCAGTTTTGATGAAAATTAGTTAAGTACAAAATGCCAGTTTTGATGAAAATAAGTTAAAACAAAATGCCAGTTTTGATGAAAATTAGTTAAGTACAAAATGCCAGTTTTTTATGAAAATTAGTTAAGTACAAAAATGCCAGTTTTTTGATGAAAATTAGT